>NC_047674.1:6506961-6806961 GCF_011762505.2 Arvicanthis niloticus | reverse complement strand
AGCTATGTTCCTAATGGTAAAGGGGAAACAATTAATACTGGAGATGAAACAACAACAGTCTCCGTATTCGTTGTGTGTGTGTGTGTGTGTGTGTGTGTGTGTGACTGAATAAAGTAATTCAGGATTTAATTTCAATTTTATTCTATTTTTTTTTTACAGTCCAGATTTTACACCCCTCCTGGTCCACCCACTGGTTGTTCCACATCCCATACCTCCTCCCCATGTTTTCATGAGGGTGTTCGCAGAAGACATTAAAAAACTCCCAACCAAAAAAGGCCCAGGGCCAGATGGCTTTAGTGCTGAATTCTACCAGATTTTCAAAGAAGACCTAATAACAATATTCCTCCATAAAACAGAAGGAACACTATCTAATTCATTGTATGAAGCCACAATTACTCTGACACCTAAATCACACAAGGCTTTCACTTTCAATTTTCAGTTTTTATAAGCATGGAAGGAAAATTAGATATATGTCTCAGTGTGATAAGACCATTAACACAAATTTGTAGGTTACAGAAAAAAAAAAGTCATAAAACAAAATAACAAAAATCAAAATTTTAGCCAGAATATTAAAATATCATGCTTTGGTTCATCTTGAAAAATAAATATCTTTTTCAGGCCCTATATTTACCATCTAGAAAACAGAAAATAACCATTGTACAAAGCTTAGAAGGTTGGCTTACGATTGAGATAAAACTTGAAAACACTTAAGTATAGTTTCAAACGCAATGTAAGTTCTGAAATACATGGCTTGATTTTTGTATGATAATATAATGGATAGAATAAATGTTATCCACTCAAATATAGGTCTCAAACACTAGCTGTACCACCAGCCACCTTTGGTAGACATTGACTTGCTGTATAGCCAGTCCAAAATTATCGGCACCTTGGGCTTTCCTGGAGGACATAGATGGATTTTTCTGTTACGAAATTTATTTTAACTTCATGGTGATACAAAATAATGTCTACAAAGCATTCCTGTCAAACAAAGTATGAATTTTCTGAAGTCTCCCATTACTCTGTCCTGCAGAATATTTTCATGAACATGTTTTAAACTATACAACCACTTATTATGTTTATTTTTCCTGTTAATGGAGTTTGAGGTGATAAGATTTTTTTATAAACCTTTTAAAGTTTCACTGACAAACTGAAGCATAGCAACAAACTATGTAACAGATTATACAAATTGGCAGTTTAAGAGAAGTTAAACAGTAGAGTTTAATGCAACTTAGGTCTGCTGTGAGAGGAAGGACCCATCCAGTCTTGTTGCCCAGGTTCTTGGGAAAGATTCTTGTTAAGTTTAGTGTTTGAATACCTTGAAGATTAGATGCAGGTCTTGGAGGGCAGAGTGTTTCAAGGATGATAAATGACCAGGTGAAGGGAAGAGATCGAGTGAGGGGTAAATGAAAATGTGAAAAATATGTTATTTAGAGTTAGGGGTGGAAGCCAGGGGACAGATAGGCTAGACAGTCCACTCCTACTACTCAATGAAACAATTTACTTTGTAAATAAAATGCACTCTAGGGAAATAAACACTTTAGGTTTCTGTCTCTGGTGTTTCATAGATGTAACGGGACTTTTGAAGCCTAAATTTGGAGCTGGTATTTTTACCATGTTTCTGCCTTTCTTAAAACTTCTTTTCTCCTGAACGCTTTTTCATATGTAGGGATATCTATACATCAAACAACAGAGAAAAAGCTTTATGTAGCTGAGATTATGTTCTCAGATTAAATGTATATTGACTTAGAAGTGTAAGATTCATTTTGAATAAAAGATAGTTAGAGTCCATTCACTTAGTAGTGTCTCTGTTTCACTATGAGTCAACAAACACACAGCTAAAGGTTTAAAATCATGACTTAGGTCGTTATACCCAGGTGTAAGATATCTCACGTTTAGTTTACGTGATGGAATATCTATACATTTTTAAGGGAAAAGAGCCTTTTAAATACTGATTTGTAGGTGGTTCAGTGGTCTGTTTCCATGTGACATTTTAATTATATGTCCTGTATGGGTGGCTCATGACTTGAGGCTATAACATATTTACTTAAATTGTCACATATAGTTACATATAGTTAACTGTTTCAGAAAGATTATTTAGTTAGAAAAGATTAATTTTCATAGAAATGTAAGGATAAATAAGCGATATGGTAGAGGAAGTTCATTGTTGTAATGATACCAGAAAAAAATAAAATTATGAATTTAGGACTTTGGATCTTTGAATCCCTTGCTTGAGATCTCTACGAGATTAAAATAAAACAACAGTTTCCACCCCGCAAAAGCAAAACAAGAAACAAGCAAAACAAGCAAACAAACAAATGACTTACTCAAGACTCTGCTAAATATTGTTTTTAATACATGTACTTTGCAGTCAAGATTTCTGAAAAGCAGTTTCTCCTCCATTGTGAGACACTTTGTCCATGCATTTGATGTGCTGTGTTCCAAGCACAACCCATAATTTAATTATAAATCTTAACCTCATTAGCAATTATTGGTATAATGGTAACAACATAAATGCTAAGTGAAAAAATAAATACTTGAGAAAACATCTCAAATAATTTTGCAAAAATTGAGAGAGAAGTTCATAGTTCTCAAGCTTGATATATTGTTAACCCATGAAGGAAGGATATCTAGCCTTTCTTATGAGAGTATTCTAAGAATTTTTTTTAAAATCTACTGTTGCATTATTTTCAAATATTACATTGAATTTTTTCATACTTCTATGCTCTTTACCTTTCCAGGTTTTCTTGGTCTCTTCTCTACTCATCTGACAGCGTCTTCTTCTTCTTCTTCTTCTTCTTCTTCTTCTTCTTCTTCTTCTTCTTCTTCTTCTTCTTCTTCTTCTTCTTCTTCTTCTTCTTCTCTCCTCCCTCTCCCTCTCCCTCTCCCTCTCCCTCTCCCTCTCCCTCTCCCTCTCCCTCTCCCTCTCCCTCTCCCTCTCCCTCTCCCTCTCCCTCTCCCTCTCCCTCTCCCTCTCCCTCTCCCTCTCCCTCTCCCTCTCCCTCTCCCTCTCCCTCTCCCTCTCCCTCTCCCTCCTCTCCCTCTCCCTCTCCCCCTCCCCATCCCCCTCCCGCTCCCCCTCCCCCTCCCTCTTCCTCTTCTTCCTCCTCTTCCTCCTCCTCACTCCTCCTCCTCCTCCTCCTCCTCCTCCTACTCCTTATTCTCTTCTTCTTCTTCTTCTTCTTCTTCTTCTTCTTCTTCTTCTTCTTCTTCTTCTTCTTCTTCTTCTTCTTCTTCTTCTTCTCCTCCTCCTCCTCCCCCTCCCTCCCCCACCCTCTTCACTTTTTTAAAAAAAGCAAGACAAAAGAGAAGAAAACCAAAACAAGAAACACACATACATACAAAACACATTACAGCACAAAATAAAATCTAGTGAAAAGATCAAAAGACTTAAAAGACAAGAAAAAATGCTCAGACGAAGCAAAATAAACGAAAACTCTGCAAAAATGCCTTTGTGTGTTTTTGGCTTTGGCTAATTACTTGTGAATCATAGTTCTATCCTAAGGTGTGGCTAATATACTCAGTGATGCTCCATTGAAGAAACCTGATAATATAATCTCGGACTTCTTGATTCCAATTAAGATTATCTATGTCAAATGCACACTTACATATACAACTTAATGGTGTATTTTTACTTACATTTAGAAAACAGTTATGGGTATGAATATTTTACTTGCATGCATGTATACAAACAACACACATACATGGCTTATAGAGGTCAGAGGTCAATGGATTGTCTAGAAATGTAGCTACAGATAATGCTGAATTGAGACAACATGTTTATCTTGGAACTCCCATGAAAGTAAAGGAAGTACACTGAACTGCCGAGAAATCTTTCCACCACATGCTGCTTTATTTCCATTAGTTAAATTTAATCTTAATATATATATATATATATATAATCTTAATATATATATATTCTTTGGTTATTATGAGTTATACTAATTGATTTTACCATTTAAAAGTAAATTTTGCATCAGGGCTACCCCTTTTCATTTAGTCTCAACATATAGTTCAATATACATTATGAATTATTGTCATTGAGTAGCACTAGGTTTTAACTTTCAACCCTGTTGAGAAGTCTGGTGTAATTCTGATAAGTCTGCATTTTTATGTTACTCAATCTTTTTCCCTTACCACTTCTAATATTCTTTCTTTGTTCTGTGGATTTGCTGTTTTGATTATTATATGAGGGGAGGAATTTCTTCTCTGGTCCACTCTATTGGTATTCTGTAGGCTTCTTTTATGTTTATGGGAATCTCTCTTGTTAACGTTCAACCTACTTTCTTCTTAGATGTTAAAAAGGTCTCTATAGCCTTCTCCAGAAGGCTAAACCTGTGGTGATAAAGGGCCTTGTATTTAACGAGTAGAATACAAACATGAAAACTGCCATTTAGCAAGTTCTGCAATATCAAGGCACACTTTTGATATCCACC
Source organism: Arvicanthis niloticus (assembly GCF_011762505.2). NCBI lineage: Eukaryota > Metazoa > Chordata > Mammalia > Rodentia > Muridae > Arvicanthis > Arvicanthis niloticus. The sequence goes on along the minus strand of NC_047674.1, from coordinate 6,802,528 downwards.
TCTCAGATATCTGAGTTCACATGGGATACAGTGGCCATCTCATAGCTCAGCCACAAAAGCACCAGTATCAGTCCAGAATAAGGACGATAGATGCTCTCTTGGATGGAGTCATCTGCCCTCACACATTTGATGCTGACATCTGGCTTGCTCCCCCCATCCATGAACTTGTGTTTTGTCTGGAAATTTTCTTTCCAGAGGGGTCTCTTCATCCATGTATTGTCTAGATTCCAGAGGATAAAATCAGTCCTAGCTTCCTTGGCCTTAGTCAACCAATAGAGAGAATATTTACCTCCACTAGAGCTGTTCCCATATTCTCGGCCTCAAGTAATGTTTCTTCTGGCCCTTCTCCACAAAGAATGAATACACCTCCAAGTCAGTCAATGATCTCCACAGACAATAGCTCAATGAAGGATCCTTCCTTAGGAAGCTTGTAACATGATTCAGCACTATGCTTGTTGTTTCCATCATCTACTGTTGTGGCACAGACATAGACAGAATGTGACAAACTGTATCTTCCAGAGTTCACATGTTTCTAGTAGAATGCTGAGCTGAATGGCAATAGGGTTACATGGTTTTAAATGCTTCACCGACTCTCTTTTATGACAATTACAGAAATGAAATAATGAAACATCTTCTTCCATTTCTTTCTTCAGAGACTTGTCATGCAAAGCTTTCACTTGCTTGATTAGATACTCACCAAGGTATTTTATATTATTTGTGGCTATTGTGAAGGGTGTCATTTCCCTAATTTCTTTCTCAGCCAGTTTATCTTTCGAGTAGAGGAAGGCTATTAATTTGTTTGAGTTGATTTTATAACCAGCCACTTTGCTGTAGTTGTTTATCAGGTTTTGGAGTTCTCTGGTGGAAGTTTTGGGGTCAGAAGATGGAGGATCTTCCATGCTCATGGATTGGCAGGATTAATATAGTAAAAATGGTCATCTTGCTGAAAGCAATCTACAGATTCAATGCAATCCCCATTAAAATCCCAACTCAATTCTTCACAGAGTTAGAAAGAGAAATTCTAAAATTCATTTGGAATAACAAAAAACTCAGGATAGCAAAAACTATTATTCTCAACAATAAAAGAACTTCTGGAGGAATCACCATCCCTGAACTCAAGTTGTACTACAGAGCAATGATGATAAAAACTGCATGGTATTGGTACAGAGACAGGCAGGAAGATCAATGGAATAGAATTGAAGACCCAGAAATGAACCCACACACTATGGCCACTTGATCTTTGACAAAGGAGCTAAAACCATCCAGCGGAAAAAGGACAACATTTTCAACAAATGGTGCTGGTTCAACTGGAAGTCAGCATGTAGACGAATGCAAATCGATCCATTCTTATCTCCTTGTACAAAGCTCAAGTCCAAGTGGATAAAGGACCTTCACATAAAACCAGATACATTGAAACTAATAGAAGAGAAGGTGGGAAAGAACCTTGAAAACTTGGGCATAGAGGGAAAGTTCCTGAACAGAGCACCAATGGCTTATGCTCTAAGATCAAGAACTGACAAATGGAACCTCACAAAATTGCAAAGTTTCTGTAAGGTGAAAAACACTGTCAATAGGACAAAATGGCAACCAAGAGATTGGGAAAAGATCTTTACCAATCTCACATCCAATAGTGGGCTAATATCCAATACATACAAAGAATTCAAGAAATTAGACTCCAGACAACCAAATAACCCTATTAAAATGGGGTACAGAGCTAAGCAAAGAATTCTCAACTGAGGAAACTCAAATGGCCAAGAAGCACCTAAAGAAAATTTCAATATCCTTAGTCATCAGGAAAGTGCAAATCAAAATAACCCTGAAATTCCACCTCACACAGTCAGAATGGCTAAGATAAAAAACTCAGGTGATAGTAGATGCTGGCGAGGATGTGGAGAAAGAGGAACACTCCTCCATTGTTGGTGGGATTGTAAGCTGGCACAACCACTCTGGAAATCAGTCTGGCATTTCCTCAGAAAATTAGACATAGCATTACCTGAGGAACCAGCTATACCACTTTGGGCATATACCCAGAAGATGCTCCAACATATCACAAGGACATATGCTCCACTATGTTCATAGCAGCCTTATAATAGCCAGAAGCTGGAAAGAACCCAGATGTCTTTCAACAGAGGAATGGATACAAAAAATGTGGTGCATTTATACAATGGAGTATTACTCAGTTATTAAAAACAACGAATTTGAGAAATTCTTAGGTAAATGGATGAAACTAGAAAATATCATCCTGAGTGAGGTAACCCAGTCACAAAAAGACACACATGGTATATACTCACTGATAATTGGATATTAGCCCAGAAGCTCGCAATACCTAAGATTCAACTCACAGACCATAGGAAGCTCATGAAGAAGGAATACCAAGTATGGGTGTTTCAGTCCTTCTTAGAAGGAGTAAGAAAATTCTCAAGGGAGCAAATATGGATACAAAACCTGGGACAGAAACTAAAGGAGAGGCCATCTGGGGACCATTCTACTTGGGTATCCATCCCATGTGTAGTCACCAAAGGTAGATGCTGATTTGGATGTCAGGAAGTGCATGCTGACAGGAGCCTGATATAGCTGTCTCTTAGAGGTCTGCCAGAGTCTGACATATTCAGAGGTGGATGCTCATAGCTAAACATTGAATTGATCAAGGTGTTCCCAATAAAGGAGGTGGAGTGAAGACTGAAGCAGCTGAAAGGGTTTGCAGCTCCATGAGGAGAGCAACAATACCAACCAACCAGAGCTCCCAAAGTCTAGACCACCAGCCTGGGATCACTTAGGGAGGGCCCCATAGCTCCAGCTGTATATGTAGGGGAGGATGGCCTTATTGGGCATAGGTGGGAGAGGAGATCCTTAGTCCCATGAAGACTGGATGACAAGTATGGGCGAATTTGAGGGTGGGGAGGTGGGAGTTGGGGGGGTGGAGGGAGACATCCTAATAGAAGCAGGAGAGGGGATAGGATAGGCAGTTCCTGGGTAGGCGGGGTGATGGGGTAAGGGGATAACATCTGAAATGTAAATAAAATATTCAATAAAAAAAGAAAAAAGATATAAAAAATACTGAAGCATCAATGTCTTTTTAATAACATAATCTCCAACTGGCCCAGGCTGTCAATAGTGAACATCAGAGCTACAGTTGCACACACACTTCATCTAGAAGTGGCTCATTTGAATCTGTTTCTTTGGTTGAGTAGTTTTCCAGGCAGTTCCCAGGGTCCCTGCTCCACCAGGACGGGTTCTCTGGCTTAGCGAGGGTTGAATGAGGGTGCAGACAGCTCTCCTGCTCTGATACAAACACTCTGTTCCCTGCTGAGCCATCTCAAATTCCCATAAAAGGAAACTACCAGACTTATTTTAATGATGGTTTTGTTCAATGAAGTTCTTATATCTTCCATTAGTGGCCAAATGTGGGGTAAAAGGTAGTACTACAGTTTAGCCTTAAACAGAAGCATAGCTTAGCACGATCCCAGCAGAATTGGATTTCCGTTTATTCATTATCAGCTAAGAGAAGTTTGACTTCGTTTTGGCTTTTGCTTCCACTCCTGATGGTGTTCACTGTTGTGGCGACATAATCAGCCGGCTCAGCTTAAACTCAGCAAACTTTTGGAATGTGATTTAGAGTCTGCTGAAGCCTGAAGGTAAACACACACAGGCCAGACAATATTTCATACTGGAATATTCCCTGTCCTCCTCTGTTATGAAGACTGATCTTCATAGAGGTAGGAGCACTCTATTCTCTAAATTGTTTTAAGATTTCCTTGTGGCTGCTTTAAGTCAATAGAGCAGTGTACTGCACCTTTTGAAAAATCTCCTGTCGTGGCTCCCAATACTCTCCATTTCTTTTCTCCTTCTCATTTTAAGCAAGAGAACTCACTGGCCTTCTCTGTATAGTTATCTGTGATCTATTGGTCCAACTGTACTGGATTAATGCCAGATTTCAACACTTAGCTCCCCACTGGCGAACTACTTTCCCACCAGTGGTTAAAAAATGATCACTTTTACGCTTAAGCACACACATTGACATCTCCGTCTTAAATTCTGCTGTAAAAGAAGAAAAAAACAGCTAGAGAAGTCTACCACTGCAGCCCCCTCTGGCATGAATTCAAAAGTAAAAGAGCATGCACGATTTCAGTCAGAACCAACTGGTTCAGAAAAGTTCAGGTACTTCAGAAGTGAACAGAGGACTCGCTTTGGTCCCATCAGGATTGATATTCCTATCTGCCCAGTTTGCTTTTACTCAGTCCGGGTGTTTTGTTATTACTTATAGAAAACGTTGCCTCAGCTGGAAAGCGGAATCATATCAGAGACCGTTTTTGAGAGGAGTTTAATGATGATATTTCAGGGGGACAAAAGAAAAAGAGAACCCCCTCAGGATTGCTTTAAAATCCATAAAGCCAGGGTTTGAAAAGAACATGATTGGAATGCAGCAAGGAACCTATCCTTAACAATTCCCTTTCATTGAATGGCTTCCTGGTTGTTCTTTAAATGGCAGCCCTTCATACTATAGGGCTTCTTGGTGGAAAATGGATGCTTTCCCATGAAACTAAGGCTATGAGTTTTACACAAAGAAACTCAATGCGTTACTTTCTTTCTTTATTTTTTTCTTTTTTTTTTTTAAAAGAAGGGATTCCAAATTTTGGCTAAGGGGTTTTATTTCTTTTATTTTTTCTTTTAATGTCACATTGGAATTTAAAAGGTGAAAAATAGACTGAAAATAATACAGAGTAATAGTGTTACTTTTCCTTTTTTTTTGCACCTTGAATATGCTAAGTAATTACTCCAACTTTGACTCATTCCCAAAGTCCTTTCAATTTTTAAATGGAAGATGAAAACACAAATGTAAATACTATGCTTTCTTCTAGAGTTATATTTGGTATATTTGGTTCTAATGAATCTTGGGACAAGAAGAAGCATGCATATAGGAACTTCTAGTTGCAAAAGGTTAAAGTTCAGTTTCCAGACTGAAAGCTTAATAAATTGTTCAGCACAGATACTATTGTATATATAAAAAATTGAACATTTCTGGTGTATGTTAGAAAGCTATGTATATGTTTTGTTTCAACAGACCTTTTTCTCTTAGTTAAGCCTAATTTGCAGCTTCCTACAGACAGCAGGCTTTTCAGATATGATATGCTACTTAATATTTTTCATCTTTACAGTATAAGATCTGAAATGTAATGTTCTACTTTAGAAATAATAGCATTTTCTTTAAATTTGTCTTAATCAACAATACAACTCTTCCAAGTTACAGCTATTTAGTAGGATTGTGTAGTAGAACCCACATGTCATTTACTCTAAAAGAAAAGTTTAAATGCTCTAATACTAGTAGTAGTCTCTAATCAAAAGAGCAAAGTGACTTGAAAATAACTATTTACAGTTCTTTTCCCAATCAGAAGCAACTGAAAAACTATTAAGGGTCACATCCATGTCTTTGTTTTGTGTTTTTGTTCACTTCCTTTTTGTTCCAATCATGGATAGGAGAGCAAGAGTATACAGTTGAGTAACCTTGACAAATATCAATGTTTTCTCTAGTAAGTTTACATATATATAATTTCCTTTTTTTTCAGAAGTCTAAAATGAAGACACACAGTATTTTCTAAACTAATAGGGTGCTGGTGTAAAGTGTGCAAAGAACAGCTGTGACAGGAATACCACATGATTACAATGTAGTTATAACGTTTACAATGTAGTTACAATGTTTACAATGTAGTCAAAACATACAAAACTGCTCACTCATAACTAACTCAGACCTGAGCAAACACTACTGATACATTGGATCTCATTTTAATTTTTATTTTTGTACTCTTTTGGCTACACAAACATTTTAAGCCTTAAAGCCACTCCCCAACCAGGGACCTTGAATTTTCTTCCCTCATGATGTACAATCTCTCTCTCTCTCTCTCTCTCTCTCTCTCTCTCTCTCTCTCTCTCTCTCTCTCTCTCTGTGTGTGTGTGTTTATATCTTTGTTATTATTATAAAAACAAGCATAAAGATCCTTTTGGTCAAACCTTAGTCCAAATCATTTGTGGAAATTTTCTTAGTTATTTGTAAAAACTGTGTAAACAAATAGATATTGTTTTAAGAATCACTATAAGAATGAGGTCATCTATATTAAGACAATGCACAGGTAAGGGTCAAAACCATGGTGAGCATGGGCTGCAATATATGAGAAAGATCATGAACACAGAATGAGCTTGACAAGAAAGTTAGAAGAACTCTCAGAAACAGGTATTCTAAAGCAAGAATTGATAGAGGTTAAGTTCATGCCAGGAGTCATGACTTAATGTTTTAATGTTTCAGAGATGGGTAATTCTTGAAAGTCAGTGTAAACAGAGAACTCTTCAATTCCTTAATGAATTAAAGGAAGCCTGAAAGTTAGTAGCTAAAATAGAAACCAAGAGACTAGGGAGATGAGAGGAGAGAGAAACAGGGCAGTACTCTCTGACAAAGTAGAAAATGAGAACTGATGGAAACCTGCCATAAAGTGCCTCACTGAAGAGTCAAGCTCAATGGAGGGATGATGAGCCAAGCTCATTGGAGGGAAAGGTGAAGAGAAAGATTAAACACAACAAAACAAAAATGTGAATTTTGCAACAAAATTTTTTAAATGAACCTTAAATACTAATTTACTTGTGTAAAGTGATTGATGGAAGTTTAAAGAAATGCATAAAACATTGATGGCAATAATAAATATCCTATATGGTTGATATTTGGGAAAGCAGTTCAGAAAAATAAAACAGCAAGCATAGCAAGCATTCTGAGATATCCTGGGATTATTTGAAAATTCAGAGGATAAAATGCCCCTAATAACAGATACTGGTATTTTTTTCTAAGGAACCCACAATAATAAATAATAGAAAATAAATGAAATAGCTATAATTATATCACAAATCAACATAGAAAATTTTAGTTAATAGTAAAAGAATTGACAAAAAGATGCTAATCCACATAAATAAAGCAGTAAAATCTAAACCTTTTAAAACAACACTGAAATTTGCTTTACAAAACTATGAGAAGAATAGCTCAAAGATATAAACACACACACACACAGAGAGAGAGAGAGAGAGAGAGAGAGAGAGAGAGAGAGAGAGAGAGAGAGAGAGAGAGAGAGAGAGAGAGAGAGAGAGATTGTACATCATGAGGGAAGAAAATTCAAGGTCCCTGGTTGGGGAGTGGCTTTAAGGCTTAAAATGTTTGTGTAGCCAAAAGAGTACAAAAATAAAAATTAAAATGAGATCCAATGTATCAGTAGTGTTTGCTCAGGTCTGAGTTAGTTATGAGTGAGCAGTTTTGTATGTTTTGACTACATTGTAAACATTGTAACTACATTGTAAACGTTATAACTACATTGTAATCATGTGGTATTCCTGTCACAGCTGTTCTTTGCACACTTTACACCAGCACCCTATTAGTTTAGAAAATACTGTGTGTCTTCATTTTAGACTTCTGAAAAAAAAGGAAATTATATATATGTAAACTTACTAGAGAAAACATTGATATTTGTCAAGGTTACTCAACTGTATACTCTTGCTCTCCTATCCATGATTGGAACAAAAAGGAAGTGAACAAAAACACAAAACAAAGACATGGATGTGACCCTTAATAGTTTTTCAGTTGCTTCTGATTGGGAAAAGAACTGTAAATAGTTATTTTCAAGTCACTTTGCTCTTTTGATTAGAGACTACTACTAGTATTAGAGCATTTAAACTTTTCTTTTAGAGTAAATGACATGTGGGTTCTACTACACAATCCTACTAAATAGCTGTAACTTGGAAGAGTTGTATTGTTGATTAAGACAAATTTAAAGAAAATGCTATTATTTCTAAAGTAGAACATTACATTTCAGATCTTATACTGTAAAGATGAAAAATATTAAGTAGCATATCATATCTGAAAAGCCTGCTGTCTGTAGGAAGCTGCAAATTAGGCTTAACTAAGAGAAAAAGGTCTGTTGAAACAAAACATATACATAGCTTTCTAACATACACCAGAAATGTTCAATTTTTTATATATACAATAGTATCTGTGCTGAACAATTTATTAAGCTTTCAGTCTGGAAACTGAACTTTAACCTTTTGCAACTAGAAGTTCCTATATGCATGCTTCTTCTTGTCCCAAGATTCATTAGAACCAAGCTTTGGCAGCTTGGAACAGATTTTGCTATTATCATACACACACACACACACACACACACACACACACACACACACACACACTCACACACACACACACACACACACACACACTCACACACACACACACACACACACACACACACACTTTGGTAATTTGTCATTTTACTTAAATAAATAGACATTCTTTTAGATGTTTTAAAAGTTCTTTTTTGGTCTACTTAACTATTATTTAAATAATACCTGCACTTGCCCAGAAAATCACAATATAAATAGCCACCACATTACACTACCTCTGCAGCTGTCAGAACAGTTGCTAATAAATGCTTTCCTGTATACATTTTTAGCGAGTTAAACAAATATACAGAAATATAAATGCATTATTTTCATCTGAATATACTTTATGCCAAACATGTTTCTTTGTATCTCTAGCTTCTAAATCAAAGTTTTATCTTTGATACCAAGCTGTATAACTACAGAGAGAAGCCATTTGTGCTATATACATCTAAGGGAGTATAAGGAGTTTCATCTTTCATTTTATTCTTAGCAATTTCTATAAATGTTGTAAAAGTAGTTGTATTTAAAAATTTTAGTTGTAATTATCACACACTATCTTTTACATTTAGTTGCAAATATTACAATATTTAGTTGTAAATATTACGAATTATACTTTGTAATATTTACAAATTATTTCTGCACATTATTTTCTGTATGTTAATTTTTCATGGCAGTCTGAGGTCTGAATAATTTTCTACACATTAGAAATCTGTACATTATTTTCTCATGGCAGGCCCTAGCTGAATGTCTAGATTTTAGGGTGGTTTTGTTAAGGGCCTGTATCTTTACTATCTTCAGGAGCATTCTATAGGTTTTCTACACAGTCAGATGTAGAATGAAATGGCACAATCATTGGACTCATTCACCATCCAATTAAAAGAAACACTGTTCACAGAATGCATTTAATGCTATTTCTAAGATGCTGGTATCTCAGTTTATTTGTGATGCTATTTTCAAATATCTGAGATTGGATACTTTATAATAAGAAATTTCTCACATTTAAGAAAATGAAAACACTTAGCACCACAGTCATCAGCTGTGCTTCCAGGCGAGGCTGGTGTCTGTTTCTAAATTGACACCTAATGATAGACCTTCCAGAAGAGATAAACTATGTATTGACCAAACCTTATGTGTGGGTACATGAGGTCTCCACTCTCATGACTTAGTCACATCATAAATGCTTCAAATTTGAGGACAGGAAAGACGGTACAACAGTTAGGAATGTCTGCTGCTCTTCAAAAGAACAGTGTTTAGTTTTCAAAACCCACATCCAATGACTCAGAAACGTCTGTAAATCCAGCTCTAGGGAATGTGATGACCTTCTCTGGCATTTGTAGCCACTTCCTCATATATGCAGCGAGCATATTTGCATGCAAAAACAGACACACACACACACAAATACCCACAAACTTGCATAATATTTTGCTTAAATCTCCAAACTGCAATATTTTCAAATGGTGCTAAAGCACAAATTGTGATTGGGAACATGAACTATGGCATCAGTCAGTTGGTTATGTACTCTACTTGTAACTACATTGCTATGAAAGAAGAGAAATCTTAGCTCATCCCAAAAACAAGGAACAAAGGGCGCATATCATGGTTAAATTCCTAAATTTAATAAAGGACTTGTAACATTGGGTACATTCATTTATCTTTAAATGACATTTTAAACTTTTTAGAAAATCAACACAAACTCAAACTCTATAGCAGTAGTCACTGATCTATAGAAATATATGTTTCAGAAAATATACATTTTAATGATTCATTTTTTCTAGTAAAAAAGATTACTAGAATTATACTAATTTCTATATGGAATATTTAACAAGTGACCTTAAATAGATTAATCAGAAAGATTCAGAGGTTCAGGGACTCATTATGAATCGTGTATTATTTCATAAATAATTGTTAAATGCATATTTTAGATCTAGGTAATGACATTATTTGTTTATTAGAAAATTAAAAATAATAAGATATATCATATATGAATATAAAACATAAGTAAATAGTATCTACTAAATAACTGCTCACGTTTTTTCCGTGTAGTTACTTGTCACCAGAGACACACAGAAAACACAGTGTTAGCCAAAACAAAATGGAATCAATTCTGGTTGGAAATCATTTATTCCATTATGGAAAACCTAACACTTTGATATACATGTTACAGAATTCCTTTTGCAGAAGGAATAATTGATTAGGAAAGGTTGTTTCCTTTTCCATATTGTTCATGACTGCCCATACTTTTCAGACCTTATTTCTCAGAAACAGTCCACTTATGAAGACAGAAAGTAGGAAAGCCCAGCTAATCCTGTGTTCTTGAAGACTGACTGATAAGGGCACTGTAAGCATGTCACTCTTCTCTTCCTGCTGTCTAAAGAACGACAGGCCACAAATCACACCAGACAGACTGAAATGAACTTATGTGGCAAGCTGTGCTTTTACTCTCTGTGTTTGAGGATGGAGAAGTCTCCTTAAATTACCCATTAATGTGAGGTAATTGATGTATCTTGATCAACTCACGCCATGTCAGTATAACCATGTATATACAAGCTTAACAACTTAAACGCAACTATTTGCCTCCTGGAATATAAGCAGAAACAGACAATTGTAGAATTCTTTCCAGTTTATATAAATGAGAAAACCTTTCACCATATTTCAAGGAGTTAATATTTGTCTATTTATTAATTTTTATTTACTTATATTATTTGTTTATATGCTTATTTATTTTGATCATATTAATCATCGACTCCTTCGCATTATCTTTTCCAGATATACAATCTATATCTTCAAACTACCCACCTCCAGTTTCTTTTTAAAAATAATTTTAACCCACGAGACTGATTTGTGCTCTCCTTGTATTGATGCATTTGTGGCATTCACTGGAGCATAGCTAACCTAACAGGGGTCAAATACTTAAGATAGAGTGATTCTTCCTTCTCTAGACGTAGCAAATATCTGTCCAGCTAGAGGTGGGGTTACATGTGAACCTACCCATCTGTACTCTTTGATGCCAGAGTGATGACTAGCTTGAACTTTTATAGGTCTTGTACAGACAACCATGGTTGCTTTGATTTCCTGAATGTGACAATCCTGTCATGTATAGAGAATAGTTTTGTTCTCATCTTTTTATGGTTTTACAGATTTTTAAATTTCCCAAATTAAAAAATAAAAAAAGAAGATTCATCTCTGAGACCTACATATGAGTGAGGACATATGATGTGTGTCTGTCTGTGCCTTAGTTACCTCAATGGGTATAATATTTCTTTATAACTAAATAGAATTCCATTTTTATAGGTAACATGTTTTCATTAATTACTCATCACCTTATGTCTAGGCCAATTCTATGCCTGGATACTGTGAATATACCAGCTGTGTACATGGATCAGTGTGTGTTTCTACAGTAAGAAAGAGACCTTTGGTTATATGTTCTGGGGAGGCATAGGTAGGTCATGTGATCATATTTATAGGCTTTTGCAGAATAGCTACATAGTGGCTCTAAAATTTACTTTTCTACCAACAGTTTATGAGTGTTTCATTCCTTCCATCAGTTCCATCATTTATTGTCTTTTGTTTACTTTGTCTCAGATCTTCCGACATCTTAATGAAATTTCATACTAGCTTTAATTTCCTCAGATGGCTCAGGGTGGTGAGTTTTTTAAAATATCTGTCAGCCCTTTGTATTTCTTACTTGTGAACCTCCTATTACATAGCCTTTTTCCATTTGATTAGTTTTCTCTCTCTCTTTTTTAAATCAAATATAAATCATTTTCATAAATATATTCTAATTATGCCCCACTCAGTTCCTCATAGAGCCACCTCACTTTCCCATCTACCCAAATCTATTCACTTTCCTCCTCTCATTAGAATACAAGCATCTGAAATTAATAATAATAGTAGTAGTACAAAATAGAAACAAACAAAGCAGAATTGGGCAAAATCAAGCAAACATGAGAAAAAAGAGCCAAGGAGAAACCACAAGAAATAGACACTATGCTTTCTTGGCATTTAGATGTTTAGTTCTATGCATATTTAGACACTCACTCTCTGCCAGGTGTGTATCTGGCAGAGTTTTTCTCATCCTTTAGCTTGCTTCCTTTGTTGCTTCTGTTTCCTTGGCAGTGCCTAAATTTTAATCTCATGATTTCTAGCTTGTTGTTTTTTGGTCCTGCTGCTACTTACATAAGAAAAATTTGGCACCTAAAATTGTGAATGGATGTTGAATAAAATTTCTAAAAGAAAAGCCTTTTTAGATACACTACTATACTAATTTTGGATTTGTGCTAGAGAGGAGAGCTCTGCGATGCTCAGTAGGCTGAAGAAACAACTGTAGGACATATTTTAAAAGTACCGAATTTGAATTTTGTCTTAAATATATAGTGCTGATTGGTCTTCTGGAAGAGGAAGTTATGTTATTAAAAGTAAATTTCATATTTACAATGTTTTGAAATGATTATATTATCATTTGTAGATGAAAGTATATGCTATTAAATTGTACTAGTTACATATTATTCTTCTAGTCAATTGTTTGGATGATCCTTTACTACTCATGAATACCTTTATGAACACATAAAATTCTATGTTTTGAAGAACTAAGCAGACAGAAATAATACTCTTCTGACTGCTCTAAAGTGTTATAAGATTGAGGTTGAACTGTGCTGTTACTCACCATGTAGTACCTGGACTTAGCTTCAATAGTATAGAGCTCATGGCACAATTAGATAATTTGGGAGTTTGTTTCGCCTGGGAAGAAAGTCTTTATTTGGGCATGATTGAGCTCAAACCTCACTACTGCTGCCTTCAAGAAAGAGAGGCTCAGTCAAGCTGAGTGAGGGAAATAAGGAAAAACATGCAGTTATAGGACAGAATTCTCACTGGTCTTACCATATTCTGGAATATTTTATTGACATGTATTCTCTTGTTTTTCATATGCTCTCACAAACGCATTGAGAAGCGTTATATAAAAGTTGTTTTTAAAAAATAATTTTCACACATGGACATAACAGTTCTTAAGTATAAGATTGCTCAGCTTAGATAAGAGAATCACAAATTCAAGGCCAGCTAATGCTACATGGAGAGGTCCTACATCAAAAGACGGAAGCAATCTAACACACACACACATACACACACACACACACACACACACACACACACACACACACAAATCAAGACAAAACACAAACAGCCTCAGAGTGAGGCTATTTACACTGTTACACTAGAAACATGTTCTTTTCTCATATATATAAACTTACCAAGTAATTACATTAATCAATTACTCAATTATTGTATATCGTGTGAATGTAGAAGGGTTGTGTGCACACACATGAATTTATGACATGTCACACACATCGTGGTCAAAGGATTTTGAGTGACAGTTGTTTTTCCTTTTTCTTTCTTTCTTTCTTTCTTTCTTTCTTTCTTTCTTTCTTTCTTTTTTTATTGGGTATTTTATTTTATGTGGGTTCTAGAGACAGAACTGAGTTTAGCACCAAGAGTCTTTATATACTGGGTCACAACATTAACCCTACATAAATATTAGAGTAATTTCATCTTCAGTTACAAAAAGGTTTTTAGAAACTATCTCAGCTACATAGCTCTTTCTGAAAATAGTTAAATTAAGTCTTTCTTCCTTATATAATTCCACTCTTGGGGTGGAACACTCTTTAAAGTCAATGTTTAAATTTTAAAATATGATGAACTCTATAATTAAATATATCAGCTTTAAACTCTATGTTACTGTCACTTAAAATATCACAAGTAGTTATTGACTGTAAAGTTCTAGGTTGAAAGACAAGCTACAGGTAAGTCTCATCTGTATGCACTGTCTAACTATGGCTCAATATCACTTAAATCCAAGAGCTTATTCTCAGACGTATTTTTCCTCAACCGTGCACAGTAAACGGTAGAAATGAACAGTCGCTTTCCAAAACAGCATCACATTTTCCTTCTTAATCATCAAGTCTGGGTTGTTTTATTTATTTTTTTCTTTCATTTATGGTTATTCCTTCTCAGTAAGCTTTCTTATTTGACTCGTTTTCTTATCTGAAATCATTACAGTTCCAAGAGTTAGACATTTGAAACACCACTTTCTGTGCATTAGTAATTCTACTGTAGGCTTTGCAAACTAGGTGTCTTTAAGTGGTGTTTATACAATGAGAATTCTCAAATACTTACTAGGAACTAGACCACTGTGTAAGCATATACATTTAAGATATCTACTCATAGTTGTTAGTGGGGATTTCAAAACTTACACGTAGCTGAAACCCTTGTGGATTTTCACTGGAATCTACTTTTTTTCACAGATTTACCCACCTTGAAAGTGGCAGCACTAATTATGCTTGGTCTTACCCCTGTTGTTTAACCAAGTACTCACAATATATCACATTTGTTGACAGAGTGTAATAGTTAACTCATGTGTCATCTTGACTACTCTGAGCATTCTTAGATAACTGGTAAATGGTTTCAACTGCTTTAAGACAGTGTTTTTTTCTTTTTGTTTTTTACACATTTTTATTGGATATTTCATCTATCCACACCTCAGATGTCATCTCCCTTCCCCGTTACCCTGCTAGAAACTTCTTATTCCACCCCCCCATTTGCTTTTATACATTTTAATTACATGCAAGTATTAAGGTCAGTTCTAGATTGAGGAACTAGCAATAAAATAGATGCAAATAGTCAAGGAACAAGCAAGACAATACACACAAGTAGTTAAAGAACAAGCAAGGCAATAAACAAAGTTCCATGAACACTCCCATGATCACTCTTTCTAAGGGCTTATCAGGATGGGCAAAATATCTGAGCCAACTTCTCTGTCCAAGCCCAAAGTCATTTTCATGTCTGAACCCTACTTCTTTGTTTTAGCCTAATATTTAAATTCCTGCCTAAAATTACTTATTATTCTAGCCTAAGATTTAGATTCCTGCATGAAATTACTTTTTTGTTCTAGACTAATATCTGCTTCCTACCTGAAGCCCACTTCCTTGTCCTTGGCCAATGTCATATTCTAGCCAGGCAGCCCCAAAAGCTCTCAGCTTCTCCCCCATTTTTATTTTATGTACAAGACTGGGCCTGTCTTAGGTCATTCTGATAAGAATGCCTTCCTTACCCATCATGGAATATGCATTATCAAAAGCAATGAACTTCTGTCTTAGGTGGATAAGGCTCTGTACAGATTCTTACCCATCCTTGGCTTGCCAGCCTGTTAATTTAATAACTCTGTCTGGGGGTCCATATTCAGGTTCAAGCCATGTACTTTGCCTGCAAACATGTTGATGTTGTTAAAGACAAGTTTTAATATGATGGGCAGGAGCAAAAGTATTCCCAGGACAAAAAAAGGGGTAGCATGATAAAGCTATATATGCCATTCTTGAAGCTTGACCAAAATAGAAATACTGACCTCAGGCCATGGGTAATTTTATCAGCAGTATCTGCTGCACCAATGCTTAGTAGAGCAGCATTCTTTAAATTCATAATCTCACTATGCAAAGTTAAAATATCCAGAGAGGTGTTAAATATACTTCAAGTGTCTTTAAACTTTTTCCTAATTATAATGACTATCATTATAAATTTTAGAAGTAACACAAATCCAATGGTATTTGGCATGACACACGAGATGGCTCCTTACTCTTAAACTCTGAACCTCCTTCCAATAATTTGAATAAGATAAAGAGCATCAGTCTATTTTTCCAAATGCCTATCTAAATCCTGTTGCATGCTCAACACATTAGTAACATTTTATTTTTGCTAAATGGTTAACAAAAGTAGCTGTTTTAACTTCTTGTGTCAAAGCAGTTGCAGAAGCAGTGGTGCTAGCAATTAATGTCATTAAAGCTGTTATACCAGCAATGATCAAACCCAATACCCTCTTGCTTCAGCTTAAAGCCTGACTCACTTTTTCTAGTACTTGCAAGCTTTGTTCAGACAACCAAGGGCAATAAAACAAAAGCTGTTTGATAGACCTCCATAACAGACATGCCAGATTTTAACACACTAACACAATTAGAAAATGTACAATCAATGCAACTTACATTAAATACTATGAAAGAAACAAAAGTAATTTTAACTTGACAGTGTTTTTCTATTAAACAATAGTGTTTATATTGGTAAATTTAGTAAAGCATGTTCCTCTTAGTACAGACCCAACATGGATCAAAATAGAGCAAATAAGAGGAATGCTGAGATAACTTCCAATCTTACTCTCCATTTTTGCCACTAATGCTTAGGTTCTCTGTGCTCTCATCTCCATGACTGAGACCACTGATCCTTCAGTATAGAGATAAGGTTTTGCAATATTCTATGGACTCAACTGTTTATGAGACTATCAGACTCAAAACAAATTCTGCCCAAGTTCCCCTGGTTTTACAGTTTATAGAAAGCCAGCTATGAGATTCTGACACTTCTTCTATGTATATCCCAGTGTAAGCATAATGTTATTGTGCACTGATTTAAATGCTGATTTCTGTACCCCATATGTGGTTGCAATTGTTTTTTTGTTTTTTTTTTGTTTGTTTGTTTTGGTTTTTTTTTTTTTTTTTTTTTTTTGTTGTTTTTTGTTTTTGTTTTTCGAGACAGGGTTTCTCTGTATAGCCTTGGCTGTTGGCTGTCCTGGAACTCACTCTGTAGACCAGGCTGGCCTCGAACTCAGAAATCCACCTGCCTCTGCCTCCCAAGTGCTGGGATTAAAGGTGTGCGCCACCACTGCCTGGCAAAACTTTTTATTTTCCCATGAGATTTGGGCAGAGTCGCATGGGAGAAGCTGGATTCAAACCGGGAGACCCAGAGAGAGAGAGAGAGAGAGAGAGAGAGAGAGAGAGAGAGAGAGAGAGAGACCAGAGGGCACGGGCTATGCCTAAACCCCTGAGCCACCGCTTGTTCGCTTGCAATCTTTATTCTAAGTATCTCCTGCCTGAATGTTGTGTAAGGATTGCTCCCCAATTCTTCTCTGAATTGTTAATAAAATCTGAGCAGCCAATGACTGAGCAAGGGAGAGAATAGATCAGAAGTTCCTCCCAATCAGAGGAGTTTGTAGGAGAGAGAGTGGGGTGGGGGGGGGAGAATTGGGGATTAGCTGTGGGGAGAGAATCCAGGAGAAATTATGAGAAATTTTCATAGAAATCTCCAGCATAGAAAGTCATAAAAGGCAAGTATCTCTGGGAGTCACTCAGATTAGCATAGAGGATTAAAATAGAGTAATACTGCTCAATTGTTGTGCCTTTAAATCTTTGTAAATAAATATAATAGTCCAGTCTCAATCATTTAGGGGCTAGCTGGTTTAAGAGGAAAGCAAAAACACTTATTAAAAAACTTACAAATTTCAGTTTTCATAATAAGCAAACTTTTTACTCTTCTACATAAAAAATTAAATATACAGATAAATAATAAATACGTATGCTTCTATATAAAATTTGGCAAATATATCTACATTTGTATATAGAGATGGATTTGGAAATATTCTTACTTGTCTACTTGCATGTGTGCATATGGAAAATATGCATCTATATGTTAAATAAATAGGTTTATATGTAATTTCTTATGTATTTTATCTATTCTATCCTCTCTCTGTGTGTGTCTCTCTGCTTGTTTTACTATTTTTGTCTCTGTCTTTGTTTTTTTTACTATTTTTGTCTCTTTCTTTGTGTGTATCCAATATTATTCTTTTTCTCTAAAAAAAAAAAAACCTGTGCAATATACATACATTCCACATAATTACATTCCACATAAATGCCCACAAGTCATCACTGTCTGTCTGTCATCAAGGACATCAAACTACCATTTTTTTAAGATAACTGTAACAGACTTTTACATAGTCTCCTAGCAATGAGCAAGAGACACTTTCAAATGTCATAACCATAATTTTATGTAAGAAAACATTTTAGAAAAAAACACCTCTATGTTTTCTCCCATGAGCCTAAAGGAACGACACTGAGATGGAACAAAATAATACCCAGAAGTTTCAAACTGGTGCTTATGTGTGTGATAAGGTTTGAAAATGAGGCAGTCACAGAAAGAAGAAATATGTGTACATAGAGGCAAGCATGGGAAGAAGGAAAAAGGAAAGGCTCCATTGATGAGTAAAAGAATATCTGAATCTTCCAGGTATGTGTGAGGCACACTATAGATTTTACTCTTAGTACTCAGAAGAAACTTCCCCATTCCTATCACCATATTAGATTTCTGGCCTTTGCAACTGTGAACACAGAAATTTCTGTTATTCAAGCCACTCATTTTTGTAGCAAAATTTAAGTACAGCCTTTGGATGTTGTTACACACAGAAGATAATTCAAGCAATCCAGGTTAGAGAGTGGACTGGCGTAGCAGATTTGAAAGAGTCCTAGACCTGTCACAGAAAAATATAGCCAAGCTCACACACTCACATGGAGTGGTGCCAAAGAAATAAACTCTTAACTCATTCTGTTATTTACCTCTGAGTTCACAGAACTCTCTGGATGTAACACACATATGTCCATTTTACGAGAAAGAAAAAAATGATGATGTTATAAATTTTTCTGTGATGACAAAGAGAACTCACTTGGAACAGATTCTAATGAGGCTCCTCCCATCCTATTTTCTCTGCTACTCTGTAATTTGAAAATATGAATTAGAGTGATTCAATTGACATAGATAGAAAAGAAAAGAAAGAAAGAAAAAACAAATGTATCTAAACAAATAATGTTCATATCTTGTCTTCTTATCATCTTGCCTTTCTCTGCCCAATAAAAATCCTTAGGATCTGTCCAGAGACCTGTCAAAAAGAAATATATTTGATAAAGAGTAAAAGCAATACTTCTCTGTGTCTACAACAGTAGTTGTTTAGAATACAGTTATGCTTTAGATCTATTTAGGGAAATTTTAGTTGTAGATTCACCCCTCGAGCCTGTCTAACTTGTCTTCTGACAGGAATAGTTAGCTATGTTTATAGAATCAGGCATGAGTTTTCTCATATTGAGTGGGCCTTAACTCCAATTAAACAACAGTTTGATTAATTCAGAGACACAACTGTTTCCTTTAAGGCTAAGTAAGAGAACATTGGCAGAAGGGGGGATGGAAAGACTTATGAGGCAGAGAACTGGGATCCATAATACAAGACAGGGTCTGGTAGACATGAGAGGAAAAATACATTCATGAAGTCTCTGAAATATGGTTCCTGAACAAGACACCAACATTCAACATACCAGCAGGTATGGTGTGAATTTCACAAGGCATCAACCCTAGATGGAGATTTGCAGGCAGTTTATAGTTACTAAAGGAGGGAGAATTAATCTTCTCCAGGGACTATATCTAATCTAGTCCCAAGTGACCAGTCTTAAACATATGAACATACAAGCATGTAAAACAGTACATATGTCATAATAAGAACTGTATAAAGAGAGGTTGGGAATCTAAGAGCCAATGAAGGGTTGAAAGGGGCAGAGGTAGGGATGAAATTGATAAAAATATAAAATATTAATGCATGAAATCCTCAAAGGAAAATTATTAAAATAAAATGAAATAAACCCAAAAGACCTAAAGAAGATCTATTCATTTTCATTACTAACTCTTGCCTCTTGTCTCAATACCTGGTAAGCTCTTTCTTCTCACATGGGTTCTAAAAGCCTGTGAACTTCCTTGCTATTTCTTCTGTTAAAAATGCCCTGTCCTGTCACCTGAAGGATTTCTTTTCTCCCTTCATCTAGGTCTTTAGCCAGATATATCTATGTCATTAATGAATGCTTTTACATTTGTTTCACCAACTCATTTATTTTCCTTGCTTGCTTTTACCATTTATAGCAACTCTCTTAAGTGGGATTTGTTCACTCACAGCCTTGTAAGACACTTAAAGCATCTGCGCCACGATCAAAAGTGTCCAACCATCTCACAATTGATAATTCCTCTTCTACCTGCATGAAAATGGTGCTAAAGAATAAACCACTATTGTAAAAAAAAATGTAGATGCAGAAATGTGAATAGCGATAAAGTCCTGATTTCTGTGGGCATACACAAAGCAAGTCTTTGGTTTACACAGAGACATAAAAGCTCAAAATGAGTAGCATGCTAGTGAAGAGCACAGTTGAAAGCAGGTAGTATTCAAACTGAAGCTTTAGTATAAACCTGTTGAAATCAGAGCAGTCCTGTGCCATTGCCAAAGAATATATACGTTATTGTGCAGAGCAGCAATAGATGTGAATATAGCCTTTGAACCTTTAACCAAGGAGCCATGACAATACACTAAACAAATATATTCAACAAATAGTTTTATAGCTATAGGAATCCACATATAAAGAAATTATCAAAAATGCTAAATATACCATGTGAAAAATCTAGACAGGGATGTTAATTGTTGTAGATTTAAATTTAGTATTGTAATATTTCTAGGAAATAGTATAGGAGAAAATGTTGATCCTAACTTTGTGTTTGACTAAATCACAACACAAAATCAGATTAAATAATGTACTAACAAATACTCACTTACTTAAAATTAAATCTGTCAAATACAGATTAAGAATATTCCCTGTCAAAAACACTGTTAAGAAAATAAAATGATAAATCATAATCCGAGATAAATTATTTATGAGGGATATATCTAGGAGCAAACTCTTATGAAACAAATAATTCCAGGACCCAATAAGAAAGTCAATTTCAAATTTGAAAATGAACCAAAAATCTTAACAAATATTTCATCAATTAAGATATATAATCAAATATGCTTATAGCATCAAGTGCTCTTAAGATTGAGAAGCTATAAAACTCTTGTCCATTACTGATGGAAGTCCAAACTCGACTTGTTTTGGTAGACAGTTTGGGAGTTTTATATTAAATAAATGTACATTTAATGAATAGACATGCAAGTATACTATTTAGTATTTACCCAAAAGAATTTAAAATCAGTGTTCATACAAAAATGTACCTACAGCAGCTTCTGTTTTTTTTTTTTTTTTTTGAGATTATAATATAACATTTTTCCATTCCCCTCACAACTCCTAGGCATTCCCAAGTACACTTTGGAAGACTCTCTTAATCTTCAAGTTTATGGACCCAAATTTATAACAGTTATTTTCATTAACTTATTGCATGCATGTATGCACATGTACATGCACACATATTCCTAAATGTAACTTGCTCAGTTTATATAATGTGTAGCTTGTCTCTACATTTTTAGGAGTGACTGTTTGGCACTGGACAAGCAATTTGTGTACTCTTCCCAAAGGAGGGCCACTTATCCGGTTCCTCAGTTAGCTGTTGAATATGTGTAGGTTTGAGATTTCCATGTCCCCTTTGGCATGACTCCTGGTATCATCTTGTCCAGCTCACATTTGGGCAACCATGTTGGTGAGATTCCATGGTTGCAATTTCTGGTTACTAAGAAACACAATCTCACAACAATTTTCCACCCCTATTTACCAGGTTTTTTGAGCCTTAGGTTAGAGAGTGTTTTGTAGATGCAGATGTATCCACTTACAAAAGTTTTATTCCCAACTTCACAAACATAGACCATTAAATTATCTTTCAATAAATGAGTGGATAAATCAATTGTTGCATATCTACATACTGTACTGAAAAGAAATAAGCCATTGAACTATAAGATGATATAATGGAAACTTAAGGGAATATTAATGGTTGGAATAAAACCAAGTATTTACATTGTGTGACCCAACTTTATCTTGCTGATATTGACAAAATGTGGAGGGAATAAAATGATCAATGGTTATGGAACCCATGAAACAATAAAGAAGCATTGCACAGAAGAATTTCAGGGGTGTGAAAGTAGACTGTCTGGTATAATTATAGATACACCTGACTTGTCATTAGTCAATTTTTATAGAGGGAAACCCTCTGAGTGACCCCAGTGTAAACTATGGATTTTGATTGTGATGTGTATCATATGTATCAAAAGCACAATTTGGGTAGAAAATATTAGGAATGGAGGATGTTTTGCATATATCGAGGCAGGGATGACCATTTTAAAATAACAAGTATAATTTATATGTTCACACTCCTTGCTTTCTCAAGTCCCCTGTACACACCATCAGAATAGGAATACTTTTCTTTTTGTTTACTGCTAAACATTCAATGCTTCAAGGGGAATGTCATGGAAGTTCACATATCTGTATATCGAATCCACATGTAAATGTCCTTTTATTTTGTGCTTCTACATTGTTAATCATTTACAGTTATTGAAATTTATTTTGAAGTCTATTCTAATTATTACCAAATTTCCTTGTATGATTCTTTTCAATACAACCAGTGACTATTTTTACTGATGCTTAATGACTTCTGTAATGAATACTGAATCACTAAAGTGCAAATGTGTGCAAACATAAGCATTATGGTACCTTCTTCACAAATCTGCAACTTCCCTACTAATGAATAATGCAGTTTTAAGAGTGATTTGTATATGTTCTCAAATGTAAGGCTCCATTTAATCTTCAGTCTCTTTTCTATCTACTTTCCTTGTAAGGAAGACTATAAGCAATAATGGCAGACAGTATTTATTGTTTTGTTTGGAACTATTTTGAAAAGTTTGTTCAGGGGCACATATTGCATTTCCAAACACATTTCTCTTGAAAGAAAAACTGTAAATAGGCAGCACCACCAAATTGTGCTGTCAACTTCTTATATAACTATAAGGAAAAAATAATGCTATTTTTATTGCTATTCTTTTTGTAGATCTGATATGATGGATACTAGGTAAACATGTTATTACTAAAAGCCAAGTGCAGTTGAGTATTTGAAATATCCTTATCCTTTGCCAGGATTTTGGATTTCCGTACAGATTATTATACTGATTTTGTGGCTAATAATCCTTGCAATATATTTTTTCTTTCAACCATTCTCCTTGTCCTTGTTTCTCTTTTATTCTAATACAAATCACTGCCATGCTTCGGGACTGCTCCCTACAAAATGTAGATCCTCATAAGTCTCTCATGGTGTGTCTACACAAACATTCAGGCTGTCTAAGGATAACAGCATTTGGTCATTACAACCCAGTGTGAATAAAGAAATGAAAACACAGAGCGATCAGCAGCTACAGACTGGAAGTCAATTTCTGGAAGCTTAAGTCTAACAACGAGCTGACATTTTCAACGAAAGTCAGAAAGTCTGGACCTCATACAAAAAAAAATGAAATATTAATCAGTTTTTTAACAGGTAATTATTATAACTGCAAGTTAGAATCAGTGTGTCATCAGACATCTTTCTTAGAATTCGATGCTTAGCTTTTTTAGCCTAGAAGAACTCTTCACAGTGTTTCAACAACAGCAGGGAGAAGAGCTCTGAATTGTTTTACAGTTCCCTATTTTTTAGTCCCTCAGACCAGAATTTTAAACTCTCTAAAATGTTCTCTCTTTGTCTCTGTCTCTGTCTCTGTCTCTGTCTCTCTCTCTCTCTCTCTCTCTCTCTCTCTCTCTCTGTTCAAGGAAGATTTTCCAAGTGTGCATTTTCCCAATATTCTTATACATTGCTCTTATACATTGAAATTTTTAGCTTAAATATGTTTATAACAATGATTTTCTTGCAAGTATGCCTGTGGACTATTTGTGCAATGCCTCTGGAAGCAGAAACATGTCATGAGAACCCCTAGGACTGTAGATATCGACAAATGTGATCAGCCATGTAGGTTCAGTGATTGAATCATGGAAGAGCAGCCAGTTTTTATAATGATAGAACCATCTTCCAAGCCTGTGTGAGCCTGTCTATGAGTCCCCCTATTTGTGTTTGTGTGTGTCTGTGTGTCTGTGTGCCTTTATGTGTATCTGTGTGTGTTTGTGTATTTGTGTGTATGTGTGTGTATGTGTGTGTCTGTGTGTGTCTGTGTGTGCGTCTGTGTGTATGTTTGTGTTAAAAATGTTTGGTGAAAAAGGAAGGGACTCATGGCTCCACCTGTATAGGTAGTTGAGGGTGGCCTTGCAAGGCATCAGTGGAAGTGGACAGCCTTGGTACCTGAAAGTTTGGATTCTCTAGTGTTGTGGAATTTCAAGAGCAGGGAGGCAGGAATAAGAGGATTGTGGGAGCCTACCCTCATAGTAATTAGAAGAGTGGGGATAGGATAAGGGGTTAGGCATCAATGGGAGTGGAGGGCCTTGGTGCCTGAAAGTTTGGATTCCCTAGTGTTGGGGAATTTGAGAGCAAGGAGGCAGAAATGAGAGGATGTTGGGAGCACACCCTCATAGAAACTCCCAGAATTATATGGATTAGACATGACAGAGGCAGGCTGCCAGAAGACTAGATTCCAGAATTTAAACAAAAAAATTAGCTTGATACTAAAATTTGTTTTGAGAATTGTATATTGCAGAATACACAGCCTTGGTGTATCTACTCATCAAGCAAGCTGAGCAGACCTGCTCAAACCTCTGATGTCCTGGAATACCAGCTGGATGCAGTGAAGACACAGCATCAGAGGCTTATCAATTTACTCTTCCCCCCTCACCTCTCTTCTAATATCTCAACACCAATAATCAGCTTGAAGAAGTTAATGAAGAGTCGGTGCCCCTATTCCCTGGGCTTGGGGACTGAGGTGGTTAATATTGGGCTGTCTTTCTAGGGAAAATTAGTGTTTTTTTTGGAACAGGGAGGATTAGCTAGGACTTATTACATATCCATAACCTATTGGTAGAAATATGTATAATTGTTATTAAGATGAAGTTATAATTTCTTAAATGGTACAAAATTTACTTTGATTTCAAATTTAAGGTCTTTATTGATATGAGCTTCTTATTGATATAAAAATGAGATGAATATTGTTACTCTCATAGGCATAGTGCTTGTATAACACATTTAGGAATACAAGGCTTAGACCCAGTTCTTCTTTAACTTTTTAACTGATTTGAGAAGGTTAGCCTGTGAGTTAAGGGCCTATAGCAAATTCATGGCTTTGAGTTTATTGTTAGGGTGTTTTCTATATTTTATTTAGAAATAGCTGAGAGGAGTTAACAGACAACAGTCCAGATTGCCTGACATGGATAGTTGGTTTTCAAAACATCAGAAGTCCACAGAATTGATGTTACAAACATTTCTGTATTAATGTTCATTTTGATTAGAGACCTGTTGGCTCCTGACAGGTTCCTGTCTTGGATTCTAAGAAGAAATTGAGCATCTTTGGAGTTACTCCAGTAGTGTTGAGACAACCATTAGGCAAGAATTGCCTCTTTCCAACTACAGACAAATTACTGTCCAGAAAAGGACACACGTGTGGAATAGTTGACTGATTATATCTGCCAAGACAGAGTAATCAGCCCTTAATAATTCTGCATCACTAGGTCTGTCAGATGATCCTGGGCTCCAACGGATCGGATGCTCCAATATTATGTAGTATAGGGACTGTCCAGGTGTTCAGCAGTCTATAAATTGGTTAAGTTTTAGAAGCTATGCTTTGTGCTTCCCATAATTTCAGTTAACTCAGTCATTCTGGATTTCTGACGGGGTTGAAAACTTATAGTCTCATAGCCAATCCTAGCTATTTATTTTGAGAGAAAAGATTTGAGAGGATGGTTTTCAGCTGACATTCATTTTAAAGCGAAGAAAAAAGCCAGGTTCAGAACTAAGTGTTTTAGTTAGGAGTGATGACAGAGGTTTTCTTTAGTTAACAAAATGATGGACTGGGTATTAGGTCTATTTTGCACCTTACTGACACAAATTGGTATAGTTATGCTCTATTTGTATTTTGAGAGAAAAGTTTTATTTTAACAGGAAGGGTGATATGTAGGAGGAGCTAAGTTGGGAGGATTAAGGGGAGGAAGAGGAAGAGTAAGGAGAGGAGGAGTATGAGAGGAAAAGCTAGGTGATGAGAGAGAGAAGGGGGGGGGGAAGACATGGAGGCAGATGTTCACATGTCTCCACCAGTCAATGATAGTTGATATATCTAGGTTGGGTATTGGGTTACACTTCTGATTGATATTGAGCATTACCAAACTTATAAAGCCTTTGATTAACATTTAAAAAAAATGTATAAAAGCAAAACAGAGAAGGGGCATGGGATAGGAGTTTTCTAGGGAGGGGAAATGGGGAAAGGGTATGGCATCTGAAGTGTAAATAAAATATCCAATAAAAAATAAATTAAAAAAATGTTTTGTGAAAGTGATTGCATAATAGAAATGATTCATTATTGATGAATATTATTATTATTTGAGAAAATATATTAGATATTTGTATTTAGAGGTAAAAATAGTCTACTAAATAAAAGAATATTGGAACAAATAATTTCAGAAGCTATCAGTGAGCATTCTTGAATACCTCTAAAACTCTCAGGGAGACTAAGATAATGCTAAAGGAGGGGGCTGGTGTGGAGATTCCTTGGGCTCTCATGGCTGAGCAGCTTTGACTCTCACACACTGCTGCCTACAGGACTCAGTGAAGCCAGCTGTGGTGGCACACACTTCTAACCCCAGCACTTGGGAGGCAGTGGCAGTTAGATCTTTGAGTGATCAGAGCCAGCCAGAACTACATACTGAGATGCTGTCTTAACAAAAAAAGAATAAGCAAACAAAAAAATAAGTTAATTAAACAAATAAGACAGTGTTATTCCTTCTAATTTTTGTCAGTATTTGTTCTCTCCTCAAAAAAGTTAATTTTGGGAGCTTGAAGTTTGCTTCAGCAATTGTGAAAGGGCACTAACTTTACAGTTGTGTCAGCATTATTTGTGTAGAATACAGCAAACATATTGGTGCAGCATGAGCTCACAGCACAGCATATACTCCTTCTGCTGTAGAATTTGATAAACAATTTGATACCAGTGCAACAACTTCAGGCATAAGCTGTGCAATAGCCTATTGGGTGAGATTTGACATTTCCCTTCAGCCAGGATGAAAGAAATCTATAAGGGGTAGTTTTCAATAACCCTCAAATCTGATAGTGAGTGCGGAGTAGCCATCAAAAATACAGGTGCCCAAATGTGAGTCTCTGAATAGTTTACTAAATTTTTTTTCAAAGAGGAAATTCTGTCTTACACACTATGTTTAAAAGCTATTATTTACAAGCCAATTAAAAACATCACAGATTTCTCTCTATCTTTCCTTTTTATTTAACTTTTATCTCCTTGGTACTTAAAAATGCTCAGATCATTGAGAAGAAATAGGTTTATATTGTAATAACAAACAATTCTTAAATGTTTATGAGTTAGTAGTAAAAATATTTATATCCATTTCATGTTTTCTTGACATGGTTATAGAGTTTGAACTCAGCACAGTCATTTGTAGACCTATATTAACAGACATAAACCTTTGTAAACAAGGTTTTGTTCAAAGGACTCAGGATAATTTCTCATGATCAATTAACTATCATAGAATTAACCTAATTCTTCTATGTATGTGAATAGTCTGTAGAGGATGATTGATTATCAATCAGTTTCATTTACATCCTCTACAGACTATTCACATACATAGAAGAATTAGGTAAAAATTCCTGGATGAGCATCACTGACAATATCATGGCTTACTGTTATATACACACATACAAGGATGGAGGGAAAGAAATAGAGAGAGGGAGGAGGGGGGAGGGGGAGAGGGAGAAGGAGAAGCAGAGGGAGAGAAAAGAGAGAGAGGAAGAGAGGGGGAGAGGCAGAGGCAGACACAAAGGAAGAAGCAGAGCAAGAGACAGAGGGAGAGGCAGACAGAATTCTGACTCAGCATACCTGCTTTCAGGCATAGTCAATGCCATTCTTAACAGATAGACTACTAACATCTATTTCTGTTGAGGTTTTCTCTTTTGGTATGTATTGCTAAATACTGGTTCCCTGGGTCTTGTTCCCCTAGGGATTAGGAGAACTTGGCATATTCCAAGTGATGCTATGTAACCTTGACTTTTAGTTTTTAGTTTAAAACTATTGGTTGAATAAAGATGCCTACAGCCTATATCTGGGCAGAAGAGATGTAGGTGGGACTTTGTTTCCCAGGCTTGTGGTCTGAGGCAGAGACCAAGAGAAGACGAAGAGAGAGAGAGAGGTGGAAAGAGGAGAAAACATCATAGTGTAGGTAAATCATGAAAATGTGGCCATGAGGGCTAGCCAATTAGACTAAGAGCAGCACAGGTGGAGCATAGAAATCATATCTTGGGGTTATTGACAAGGAAGTAGGCATAATAGATTGGAAGGGAGACACTTGCCAGTTCTAGTGTTTTAAAGGCTTATTATAAATATAAAAGTTTTGTGTCTTTTATCTAGAAACCGATTTATCAAAGGTGGCTTAGGAACCTCTGATTGAGATTAAATACTTACCACAACAAAGGCTAATCTACAGACCCAGTGCGATGACTGACAGATGCTAGTCCTTATAGGTATCTTTTCAACTCGAACGGCCATGAAAAAAGATGCTTCCTGCTATAAAAATGCACAGAGACAAAGCTGTTAATCTTTTTTTTTACTCCATCCACGTTTGGAAAGTATCTGATCATATGTCAGTTTCAGCATGCTTTAAAGATTCCTTATCCCTATGATAGGAATTAAAGAGGGATTTTCTTGATCTACCCTGTGTTTGACAATCATTTTGTGGAATCTGAGTCCTCCTAGTGTTCTTTTCCCACTTCCCTCTGATACCATCTAACACTGTCATGAGGGATGTTGCTCCTGTGATGAATCTGTTTCAGTATATTTCTTGCAATTGTGTGACTGAGTCATAAAACATACTTTGTTTTAGGACCCATACATTTCACGAACTGGTATTTCTTCGACAGTAGTACTTACGGAGAGAATTGGCAAACTTCTAATGATGAGAATGTGATCCATTTAACACCAAATATCTCCATATTGTAGAAGCCACTTCCCCAGTTTAGATTTAGACTAATATCCTATACCTTCTCTACAGCCCTCCTTTCTTTCCCTTCTCTCTCTCTCTCTCTCTCTCTCTCTCTCTCTCTCTCTCTCTGTCTCTGTTACTCTCACATGAATTAACTGCAAAGTGTGTATTTTGATGCATTTTCACTATTCAAGAACCTCACACTGAGAGAAATATATTATTGTGGGTTTCTGGCCAACCTGATGTACAGAGTGAGAACCAAACATAAAATAAAGAAAGAGGGATATGTCTGGGTCATAGAGGTATTTGTACTTAGAGAGAAGCTGTAGAAAAACTAAGAATATTAAACATCCAGGCTTATTTCTTCAGAGGAAGACATAAATAAGCTGTTCTCCACCCAGAATGCTGGGAATGGAGTTGGCTAACAGCCTGGTGACCTCGGGGCTTTCTGTAGGGTCAGACTACATCTTCCTGCCCCACTCCCAACCCTCACCCCCACACACCTTGTTCCTAGTCCTTACAAATAGAACCAGAGGTGGTTAACCTTTGTGCCATCTGTATGATTGAGATGACACCAAATCCTCCCCCTAGGCCCTTAAGATAATCTCTGTAGTTGATTTACAGAATTCATCTTCTAAAAAGAAGTTAGATGCACTTTGAAGAGTTTCAATGTTATTACGAACTTTCCTGTGCACATGGAATTGTATTACACCAGGAAACTTTTTTCCCCAAATTGTACCATACTTAATTATGCCTAAAATAAACGGCCCCATGTCATATTCTCGAAGTTTAAACCAGCATCAGCTACTGAGTTGTGATGAATTGGACATCCTTCTTGCCTCAAGAAGATCACTGCTCTGATGCTTGTATTTACAGAGATCCCCACAGAGTAAACCACACTGTGAGCATTTAGGGTGTCTGTGGAGATATCTCAGGAATCATAGCTCTGAGTCACACTGTTTAAAGTAATTCAGCATTATATCTTTGATGTATCTTGTGCTTCAAACTTAACAAGATTTAATTTTTAGTTTTAGTAATGTGTGAAAAATTTCTCTTATTCGGATCCTTCCTTCAAGGATATAAATCTAAGAAGCATTGGTTTACTTAAGCCACTCCCTGTTCAAAACTTTACCATTAAATGATGAGAAGCATTTGCTCCTTTCAGTTCCTAAACTTCCTGCATTCACTGATTTTCCTTATTTCCAATCATTTAGACAAAGAACATTTTTTTCTGTTTTGTTTTTCCAGTGCTAGAAGTCAAACTCAGGGTCTCCCTTAAAAATAGGCTCTTCCCCTCCCACCAAACTGCATACTCACACCCTAATATTATCCCACTTCTGCTAGAAAACCAGTTTTTCCAAAAGACATGGTCTTTGCAAACATTTGTCAACCTACATTGATAATTATTTTGATTTTTGTTTTTAATTTTTTGTTCTGTTGTTGTTTTAATTTTTCTTTCAGGAGACGGGCACATTGCTTAAGTAAATTAAATTATCATTAATTTATTTGACATTTTCTTGAATCCAGTAATAATTTATTTATTTCTTGTTAACTGATCTGTTAAACATCCTTACATTTGTTAGTGTAATGGTGTGTGTGTGTGTGTGTGTGTGTGTGTGTGTGTGTACTAGCACACATATGTTTTGCTTCGCCATATTCTTGTACTATTAGGAAATTTTTTGATCATTATATCTAAAAGAGACTGCATTATGTCTCCATCTTATACTCATTTGTCAAAAATAGCTCACTCTTCTTTCTCTTGCTGACTATTGGTCAAACTGTTGACAGGATTTCACATAGTCATATAGCTTCCAGGAATAACTAGGTATAACATAGTTAAACCAATGACTGAGAATGCAAAGTTGACAGCAGACTTGGTAAACAGAGACTCTGGCTGTGGGTGAAAGATCTGCCTTTAAATCAATTTCAGAGTTGCCTCATTTTATTGATCATTCTAAATCTAAATGGCGATGTTGTTTTAAGACTTGAGGTGACATAGGTGTACTGGTGTGCTTTGTGTGTCAACTTGTCACAAGCTGGAGTTATCACAGAGAAAGGAGACTTCTTTGAGGAAATGCTTCCATGAGATCCAGCTGTAAAGCATTTCCTCACTTAGCGATCAAGGGTGGGAGGGTGCATTGTGGGTGGTGTCATCCCTGGTGATGGGTTAGAAAGCAAGCTGAGTAAGCCAGGGGAAACAAGCCAATAAGCAGCACAGCTCCATAGCTTCTGCATCAGCTCCTGCCTCCACGTTCCTGCCCTATGTGAGTTGCTGTCCTGACTTCCTTTGGTGATGAACAGCAATGTGGAAGTGTAAGCTGAATAAACACTTTCCTCCCTATTACTTGGTCATGATCTTTTGTGCAGAAATACACAAACCCTAAGACAAATAGGCCTATTAGTGTGGAAAATTACTAGATCCTTCTATAGCTTCATTCAATATACAGGAAATATTCAGAAGATAACTGTGAGACAAGTAGATTCTCGTACTGTTGATCAGAATAATGTGCATTTGGGTCAGTTACTATCTCATGACCAACACCACCATCATAATACCCTTAACTTATATTTGTGAAAGCATTAGGTCAGAAAGTTTACTGTGTAAAGCTCTGCTGGTAATCATCAATCAGGGGAAACATTTGCTAGAATCAAATCCTGTCATTCTTTCTAACTGATAGCAGCAGAAAACTGTTTATTAGGGTTTGCCTCCAATAGGACCCCAGCTTAGATTGTGAGCACTTTGGTAGTAAACACAGGTATTTAACTTTGTCTGATTTAAACTAAAATAAATTTAGCCTGCAGATATAAGCCAAATAATAATTTTAATGAGAGTGGAAGAATAGGTTTAAAATATATAGAAAAGGGATATTATACAGATCAATCCTACTGATTTCTAGGCCATGTCTACATTGATAGAACAGATAAACAAATTCTAAGTGTCACTGTGGTCAAAATTTAAATTCTGAGAGTAGGTGGCTCATACAACCCTATGTTGATTACTGATCTACTCTACGATATCTTATCTATGAAGAATATTCTATATTTTACACAACACAGTTCAGGTATATAATTATTATTATTATTTTCTTTGTGGCAGAGCATACCATCTACTTTACAATTGTTGCTCAATGGGTTAAAAATACCCACTTTCCTCAAACATCAAATATTACATATATTGGTGATGACTTGAAATAAAAGTATCTCTGATATTAAGGTTCAGTGTTTGATAAAATATTTTCAGAAATGTTTTTACTTATAGAAATAACCTTCAAAAAATTATTTGGAGAAGCATCTTTGGGTTAGCACCATGTTTTCTTTAAAGTGTTGCCTAAAATGATCAGATAAACTCATCCAAGTTATTAATTATTGGTCTTTTTTCTTTATATTATTTATTCAAAATCAAACCAAGTTGCAAACCAAAGTCTCAGGCTCTAACATATCATTAAAGGGCAAAGTTTTCATTTGAATTCTCCGATTTACCAGTTTCTTAGATCCTAGCAATCTGGTGTAATCTTCAAAATGTAAACCAGCAGATGTATATGAGTCTTCCTGACACTGTTAATTCTTGGTGGAAGCACGTCCTGTGGTTGCTAGTCTGATAGTAGCAGAGTGGGTAAATTATGACCCTGCCAATGTCTTGGAGCATTCTACACGTGTCATTACAGATAATCTAGTACAAAATAAAGATGTACTCTTTATTAACTGTATGATGCAAATATTAGAGCTAATCGAGTTGACTGAGGGAATCCTTAGCATGAAGATGAAGTTGGCTTTGTGTTTGCTTGAGAGACAGGAAGAGAAAGCTATTTTGACATGTACTGTGTTATATTATTTTTTGTCCATTTTCTTTCTCTATGCATAAAAAATAAACCTTTTGACTGGGTAGCAGTTGGCAAGGGTTCATTTTCATTCACCACTGTCCATAACTGGATTGAATAATTACAATTTGTCCTACCATCTGAGTCCCTCCCTGACATTTGGCTGCCTCTGCCCTGCTGTTCATTTATGCTTAAGTTTGTACCTGCTCATTAAGTGATTTGTCCTAAAAATAACTTTGAAAGTCTCAGATCCTGAGCTGTTAGTACTTAGCCTACACTGCTAAGGTTATAAAATCAGCATCTGGCTTGGGATCAAAAAGCTGACTCTGTTCTCCTTTTTAAGGCAAAGGCTGAGAGATGTTTATTGGAACCTGCTTCTAATTAGCTCTAAAAACTGTAAAACACTGAGGGCTATCACAGAGGATGTGTCTCATTGTACTGAAAAATTTGTCACTTTTCCCAGCTTCAGAATTCATTACGGCCACTCTTTTCGATAAATGCTGATAGCTACTGGCTGTCTCAACTGCAACATATGAAAGTAAGCAGCCAACACTTATTGCTCTTTCTTGCTTAAATGCTTCAATGCAGAAAACTTTTTCCATTTTTAAAGGAGAAAGACTTATCAAGCTACCTGCTTGAAACCATTCTAAATATTTCAGGATTCTTCACTGAGTATACTAGAGTGTTAGTCACATTAACATTTCTTCTTTGAGTTAAACAGTCACAGGTTAAGATGAACTGATTCTTCGTTTTCAAAGCAAAATATACTACAAAGACAATTCCATATATGTAAAATTCTGAAAATCACTTTCTATTTCCCACATGCCATGCAAATGAATACAAATAATTGATGAAAGCAAAATTGCTCTATATTTTAATGATTATTGGTAATTATTTACATTAATAAAACAGAAAAGTAATCAAATTTTTGGTAGATGTAGAACATAAATTTAAAGAATTTCAAATGTTGGTGTCTATAACTAAATTTAGTTGTTTGTTTTATTATTTAGTAATACTAGTAATTTGTCACTTATAACTTAACTTGTGTAATTTATAACATCCTTTATTCAAAATTACATACGAACATGCCTCTTGTGGTACTTCTGTTTTTTTTTTTTTAATTTGGCACAAAACTTAGCAACTATAATGATGGCAGGAACTCTTTTCCATTTGAAATTTTGTATTGGTATTGCAACTTGGATATCTGCTCATATCAATGCATATATTAATAGTTATCATAGAACTTGGCTGCACTAATGTTTTATCACTGAAATTACTTACACTTTATAAATATTTGTGTTAATGTCTGCCTAGTTAATTTACAAATCTTGTTTCTTCCTGCAATTCATCCTTTCTTGGCAAAACACTGTGTGACACGGGTGTACCTGAGCTTCTCCACTTTCATGCTACCACAACTTCCTATTCTAAGAAAAAAAAATCACTTTCTTTTGATCTCCTAGACTAAAAAATATTTTCTACAGAAATGTGAGAGTAGGGTTGGAGGGGTTGTAAAAGAAGGTATCTGGAGGTGGTTGAAGGAAGAAAAGAGAGGTAGAGTAAGTGATATAATTGTCCTTCAATTAAAATCATTTTAAAAAGCTAAATCACTTTTATAAACTATTTTTTTTTGCCTCATGTTACACTTTATCTAACATCCTTTGTATTTGCCAGCTATTTTTTAATGTATAGTTTTCTATTAACTTGAACAGGTAATGAAATTTTCTAAAGCAAAGCAGGAAGTTAGGAAATAAGTGTTTCTGGTATTAATATCTACAGTAAGTTACATAAGATTTTGTAAATCATGTGGGTATTCTATATTTTCTAGACAGTGTTGATAAGTTTTCTATTTCACTCTATTTCTATGTTCAGTGGTAATGATTCTCAACATTATCCTCAAATCATTTTACATATTGTTTTTACCTAATTAAAGATACATTTATATATAAATTACATATATTTACATCATTCTTTTTCTTCACTCTTATTACCCCCATGTGCATTGCCCCTGCTCTCTTTCAAATTCATGGTCTTTTTTGATTTTAGTTTTTATACACACACACACACACACACACACAGAGAGAGAGAGAGAGAGAGAGAGAGAGAGAGAGAGAGAGAGAGAGAGACAGAGACAGAGACAGAGACAGAGACAGAGAGACAGAGACAGAGAGAGAGAGACAGAGAGAGACAGAGAGAGAGAGAGAGAGAGAGAGAGAGAGAGAGAGAGAGAGAGAGAGAGAAACTTATTACTAAATGCAGAAATACAATCTGCTTATTTCATATAATGACACCATGTGGTCAGCCCTGAAATAGTATACATATAAGTAATCCCTTTGCAAGTATTTCTTAACAAATTTTTTTCCATATTCTCTGACTAAGTGAGTAAAGCCCTCTGCTGCACAGAGTTCACATTGATACATAGACTTTGCTGACCATTTGTTAGGTATTACAATTAGAATTCATTTCCTTTATTTTTTATAACTCAAGCATATGGTGTTTTCAGCAATTGGGTCTTGGTGCTTTCCATAAAGTTCTTGTGGTTAAGCAAGAGTAATGGCAATAACCTGCAATGTTTGGAAATCTATAAAACACCATCAGTCAACTGCTAGAAAAGAGGTAACACATTTTTCAAAGGTCTTCCAGTATAATTTATTCTCCCTCATGTTCCCACCCTGCTATGGTCTTCCCAGTTCCGACCCCTGAGCTAAGATAACAACTGATTTGCCAAGAAAAGCCATTTTCATTCCATGTTCTTCAGCTGAGAGGCCAGTGATGATTATTTAGTTATTATCAGACTAGAAGCAGTTTTTGTTCTTCCTTAATTCAGAAAGTTTGTTTTGATGAATTTCAATTTATTGTTGAAGATTTAAATAAATTATTATAAATGTATTAATCTAGTAATTATACAAAATAACATGACCTAGACATTCATATTTAAACACACAGTCACCCTCCTAATTGCCCTCTCTTATCTCCATTTTTCTTTTAATTCAAATTTTCTTCCCAAATACTTTACCTTTTACTTTCATGGTTTTTATTTTAGATTCCATGATGAGAGAAAATACATGATATTTGTTCTTCTGAGTTTAGTTTATTTCTACTACGTTACCACTTTTAGTTCTACTTGCTTGAAAATTCCATGCTTGCTTTCTATTTCATAACAAGGTAATTCTCCTCGTGAAGACACATGACATTTTCTTAGGGTGAAATTTTAATAAAAGAGATGCTATAGCTAAAGTGTTACTTTTAAGTTTCTTTTAAAATACGTCCAGCAGTCTCCGAGGAACCTACAGTTGACATACACTTGGTGGATGATTATTTACTTTTCTAGTTATTGTTAACAAAACACTTGAGATGAGCCACACAAATAGGAAATGGCTTGTTTTGGCCCACTGCTTGAGACAGGAGTCCATCAGGAATGGGTGTCTGTCCTGATAGCAGGCATGTGAAGTACTTGGTGATTTTGTTGCATGTGCAGGAAACAGAGGGAATGAATTTGTTCTCCTTTTGATGGATTCTGAGGTCTTGTTCTATGACATGGTCCATTTTTCCAATCTAAATAAACACAGTGGAGAAACTCCCTCACAGCCATACTGGAGGTTTGCTTTCATAGGAATTCCAAGTCCCATCTAGTGCCAATTAATGTTAAAGTATGGGTTACAGTTGCAAAATTTCTAAGGCTTCCTTAATCCCTTATTTTCCTAATGCTAATTGTTCAAGTGACAAATTGGCCTCATGATTCCCAGCGTTAAATCCATTAAATCATCTAGCTGTCAATATTTAAGTAACTTCCTTGTTGATAAGATGCATAGTCTTTCAAATATGAGTCTAGGTTAGCGTCATAGCCCATGGATTATGACCACTTTATGACCACTAAGACTAGCTTGTTTTATTCCTTAAACGTCTTTGATTGTTTCTCTTGTCTGCTTTGTCAAAGTGAGTCCCTCTTTCCAGAACCATGTTGTTCACCTGTGTCTCTGCCAAGACCTTATGCACATTAATGACTGACTCAGATGGCCAGTTTAGGTTATCAACTTGACACACTTGAGAAGAGTGAACCTCACCTGAGGAATTTTATTGACCAAGTTTGGCCTGTGGCCACACCTATGAGACATATTCTTTTATTTACTTTTAAAATTGAAAGCATATTTTTTTCTCTCATAACATACATTCCTAACAGTTTATGAATGTTAGTTAGGAAGTTAGGAGCAGTTAGGAAGAGAGCTACACTTCTCCCTCCTACACCAATCTCTCCTCTTCCCAAGATAGACTCCCCATCCATTTGCCCTCTGAAAAATCAGGTCTTGAGACAACAAGGACATATGATGAAACAAGATACGATAAGACCAGACAAATACTCCTAATTACTAAGCAATGTAGGAGGCTCGATCCGCTCTAGGTGATGACAGCAATGGGCAGGTAAGACTGGGGTATATAAGTCAGGGTGAGCCAGGTGGCCAAGCAGTGTGTAACACTCTTCCCTACTCTCCATTGTAGCTTCTGCCTTAGCTTTCTTCTGTGAAACTTGAAAGCTAAAAAATAAATAAGTAAATAAAAATACTAAAAATTTCCCTCTCTAGTGGTTTTTGGTCATAGTGTCTATTACAGCAGAAATATGAAGTAAATGGGGACATTCCTCAGAAATTTTGTGCTTGCTCAGTCAGTATTTCATTATTAACATGACAAATGCAATATGACAAATATTTTATGTATGAATTATCAGTGTTTGCTACTCACTATACAACAGTCTATATGTTGCCTATTGATTTCTGTAATTTATATTTTCATCTCACAATCAATTTTAAAATTCTTTTTTTTCTTTTTTTAATTGGGTATTATATTTACATTTCAGATTTTATCCCCTTACCCCACTTCCCCCTACCAGCCAGAAACCTCCTATCCCATCTCCTCTCCTCATGCTTCTATGAGGCTGTGCCCCCACCTACCCTCCACCCCCACCCCCACTACCCCCTCCCCACCTTCATATTCCCCCCCCACTCTGTGTTCATCCTTCATGGGACCAAGAATCTCCTCTGCCACCTATGCACGAAAAGGCTATTTTAAAATTCTTAAAAACAAAATCTGTCACACATAGCACACTTTCAGATACAAACATATAGTGTGTGTGTGTGTGTGTGTGTGTGTGAATATATGTCTGTCTGTGTCTATGTATGTTTATATGTGTGTGCACATATGTGTGTGCCTGTGTGCAATGTAATGGGACACAGAACCTTTCCCCTGCCTGGTAAGTACTTTTCCATTTATCTACAGCATACTTATTTGAAAACAGAAAGCTGGTGCAAATAGGGAAGTTGTCTCGGTGGCATTAAAATTGTTTCTTTCTTATAAGCTTCCCTTGAAAAGGAATATTTATCAAGTATAAAATATGCCATATTTTATTTTTACTGAATTGAATTGGGCACTAGGGAATCTGAATTTAGGGAATCATTTCTGCACAGAAAGTATTTCACTTGCTGAGCTATCTCTCCAGCCCCTAAAATAATGTCTAAGACCTATACTTTTAAGTTAACAAATTCTAAGACTTATCTTCTAATCACTCTTGGAACTCTTGGGACTGTTTTTGGAAGCTTGTCATGTCTGCAGTGCTAATTCAAACCTCCAGGGCTCAGTGAGGAATTAACCACAATCACCTGTGGTATTAACTTTGCAGGTTTTAAACTCTATATGATAAGCTCTTTATTGAATAAAAGAATTTCTCTGACAGTAAGTGCAATGGGAGGTATTTAGAAGATAAACGTGCATGCATATGTGCACACACACACACACACACACACACACACAAACACACACACACACCAGCAGGAAATATTGATTGTTTTTAGTAAGGACTTTTGAGAGACTATCTTAAAGTACTGAAGAAAAAATGAAGTTAGGGTCAATAGTAAACAAAATTACAAAGCTTTTCTTTATAAGCCTTTTATCATTAAATACATTGGGAAGTGAGTGTCTTATCTTGTTTTATTTTAATAATTTAAGCTGTGGCTAAAAAGCATTGCTTAACAAAAAGGCATACAAAATTAGAGTATTCTTAAGGAACAAGTAATAGATAATTAGGCCGTGGATCAATAAATTAACTTACAGGTGATCTGTGTATAACTGGAATACAAAGCCTTGAGTATAGAAAGGAAAAATGCCATATTTCAGGATTTTCTTTAAACTTACATGTTAAAGATACCTTAAACCATCCTGAAATGGGGGTGGTAGAAATTGAGTAATATTTACCTTTTGGAGTTTTCTCCAGTTTGAAATTGACTTGTTATGTAACTAAGGAGATAGTTTTCAGTGTCATGGAGACTGCACTTAGAGCCTCCAGAATGGTAGCAGGTATAATTTACCCTAAAATCTAGGCCTAGAGCAATTGTTTATAGAGATCAGTTCAGTAATACTGGATATTACTAATCAGACTAATGTGTATAGAAATCGAACTATATAAAATTGAAGAAACACGTATGGATACTGAAGACAAAAGATTATGATAGCATTAAATTTTATACAGTGTGGGGAGGTGAGAGGAAGTGGTATAACAAGTATTGAATTAATTAAACATGGCAACTCACATGATGGTACTATAGACATAAGCAAAATCTTCCAGGCATGCTGAATGGAAGACTACAGAAGACTACTGGGTACAATAAGGAGACCAGTCAAGATAAATGGTTGGATTAGCAATGGGGAAGGATAACGTCCAAATCAGTGAGTTTTAAAAAAAAACATTGTTTGTAGTTTTGTTTGAGAGAGGGACAGAGAGACAGAGAGACAAAGAGACAGGAACGCAGAGAGAGAGTGAGAGAGAGAGAGAGAGAGAAAGACAGAGAGCCGTGGTGAGTATATAATCAGAGCGCATCCCATGGGAGTTGTTTGTCCCTTTCTGCCATCTGTGTTCCAGGGACTGTGCTCAAGAAGATCATCAGGTACCTTTCACCCTGTTTATTTCACTAGTCCACACGCATAGTTTTAAAAAGACAGTAGATAATTAACTTTGAAAATCTCATGTAATGGGAATAAAACACATAAGGGGCCTAGCAATTTTCAAAAGTGCCTTGGAATATTCAGTTGTAATTGTATGTGGGAGGCACAATAAAGAAGCTGCCAACTTGGCCCTTCCTTTAGGGGAAAGACTTTTATAGTGAATAAGAGAGAAAATATCCGAAGGCATCAGGAAAAGTCCAAAGCAGAGAAAAAAATAGGTAAACTGGACATGATCAGGGTAGGGAAGCACACAAGTGCATGTCTGTCTGTGTGTGTCAAGGCAAGTAGGGAGAGAGAATACCAAGATAGTAAGAGCAAGTGAGAAAAGATAGTCAGATGGCCAGGGAGCAAGAGACAGAATAGCAAGAGACTGGGAACAGTGGGTTATGATCAGAGTAAGTAGCTGCTGGCAGGGAAGGGCCAGGAGTCTCGTTTGTACTTGGAAATGTGTAAGGTTACTGTTGAATGCAATCTGAGGAGCCTAGAAGGCAGCATGGGCTTTGATATGCATATAGATGCCACGGGTAGCCACATGTTCCTTCTGCCAGAGATAAAAAAGATGACAGTTTTTGGAAATTAAGACCAGTTTCACAAGCTCCTATATAATGCTGGCTTTTGTCTAACCACCCAAAATCCATAGTCTAGTTTTAGCTCATTTCCATATATATGGTCTTACCGAGACCTAGCAGTTAATGTAGAGAGCATTTTCTTTTATTTTCATTGTTTTTTTTTTTAATTGCATTCAAAATGTTGTTCCAACACCCACTTCAGACCAACATTATCAACTAACCCAGACCCCTGGGAGCTCCCAGAGATTAAGCCACCAACCAAAGAGCATTCTCTATTAATCCAGATTTTATCCTATGGCCTGAGCAACTTACTCTCTTCTTCAGGTAATATCATAAAAAGTCTAAATATTTGCTTCCGCTTAAGTGATCTAGCAATCTAGATTGTCATTTTTCCTAGGGTATTTATATGCATGTCAGCTGTTCAGTAGTTATATTCAAGACTATAGGAATGAAACAAAAATAAAGGGGAAGAAATCCTACTAAAACTTACTTCATATAATTCAGGTAATACAAAGTAAGCCAATGGACTATGACCTAGGGGTGATTGTCACAAAACACAGCTATTATTGCCTAAGTATGGAGGGTCATATTATCAGGAAATAAATCTTTTTAATATGATTGGCTGTTACAGCCTTCAAAGAACATAACTAAAAGAGAACAAGAAATCCTTACTAGGAGCATACTACAAGGTAAGAGAGCAGTTCATATGTATTTATATAAATATTCTGTAACTGAAATTCTGGATTTATTTGGCTCACTTTAGTAGGGAAATAGACTGTGTGTTAAGGTAAATTTTTGAGCATCACTACTTTATCTTCTAAATGGAGTACAGCTAACTTGTTTTGAGGAACATAATAATGGCAGGCTGTGTGAGTTGTTGCCACACTCAATTTGCAAGGGTAGCTTTTCAAGCTAGAATAATAGCCTATTCCTCTCTAGAGATGAGTTGCTGGCTGCTTCCTTACGAGCTCCGTGAACAAGCTTTAAGCAATTTCAGATAGTGTGAACCGCGTTCCTTTACATGCCTATGGACACCAGCATCCAATCTACTTGTTCTTTGTCCCCAAGAGATGACACATTTTTTCTTGCTGAAAGATGCTCTTGATGGGTCATGAAGAGGATGTAGAAATGCCCTGGGTCTTTTGCTTATCTCATTCTACAAATGTAGTCTCTAGGTTTGTTGAAGATGATTAGGCTACAATGGGAAATCTGTGCTCTTCTGCAGCCATTCTCAATTGGCTTCACCTAAGTTTATCAAAGTCCTGAGGCATAAGGAATATATGTTTTATAATGTATTATTAGAGTACATGGTTAGTAGCATTGGATTTTGTATGACTAGAGATCAAATGTGGGTAGGATTTCACTCACCACCTAGTTTTGTTTTTAATCGTAAGTAGTGCCAATGAAGGGTCTCTACTGCTAGGAAAATATTTTTGAAAATGATTTGGATTTAGAAATTTAACTGATATAAACTATTATATGACTATTTTAAAGAAGAATCTTTTTGTTTACATTTTTTAGATTATACCAAATGTGCCACTTAAATAAAACAACTTTAAAAATCAATAATAGGTCAATTATGAGTTACAGATAATATTCCATCAATGAGCTAATATTGTACTCATATTAATGAATAATGAATAATATTATACAGAAAAGCAAGCATTCTACATTTGAAATAATTTCACATATAAGAAATTTATATTAATTTGAATAGAATATAAAAGGGAAAATATATCTGTGGTTAGGAACACTCACAGCTCTGTCAGAGATCCATTGGATATTTTCTGACAGCCATGACTACAGTTCACAATTACTTATCATTCTAAGTCCAAGGGGTATCATATACTGTTCTGGGTTTCTTTCGAACCTCCAGGAACTCATAGAACAAACTCATACAAATAAATAAGAAAAGCAGTCTTTAAAAATAAAATATAAAATTAAAGTATCATCAAATAGTTGTTCTGTTTTAATTATAAATGTTTGGTTGGAGCCTGTTGCTTGCCCTTGCACAAGCAGGGAAAAACCATCTGCCGTCTTTCTTCCAACCTCAGTGGCATTGAGAAACTCTTAGCCATTTTGATATGGCCAGCCTACTCAAGTGTCTGCCCAAGTATCCAGCTTCTGACAGCTTCAGCACAGTCCCAGCTCCTGGAGAGTCATCACCACTTGGCTAAGTTCTATAAAGCCTTGCGGCCTTAGCTTGAGTGGCAACTTCTCTGACTCTGTTCCTTAGGACCAGTGATAAATCCAGGAGTTACCCCCAATAAACCTACTTTTATGATGTTTCAATTTGGCTTGATTTGGCTTATTTCATCAGAAGAGAAACATATTCATAAGCCCACAACACTATTAGACATCCTATACTCTCAACTGCTCTTCCATCTTCTTCATGGGCCTTTCTGATTCCTCATCTGTATCATGGCAAGTTTTCAGAGTTTGTCAATATTTTTTTTCACAGCTACAATGATATATAATTTCTATAGCATTCACTTTATATATGTAAAGTTTATAACTTAATGTTTTAATACATTAATATATATGTTCTATCAGCAGGAAAATTTGATACTTATTAATTTTATATCAGGGAATCCCATATCAGTTTTCAGCTATTCTCTATATTGCTTCATCTGCCAGAGTATTACTAATTTATATTTGGTGTCTGCACATTTAGGTCCTTTGGATATATTGAATAAATTGTATTATAAAGTATTTAAAAATGTAGTGATTGGCCATTCACTTAGCTTAATATTTTGCGTGTTCAAACAGTGTATCAGTACTACATTTTTATGGCTAATGTATTGTGGATTTATCATATTTTATTAACATTTATTAACCAATATATATTTTGGTTATTTTCAACTTTTCTATATGTGAGGAGCCACATTTGCCATTAAAAGATGGCGCAGGCTTCTGCTTCCTGGTTCTTCACGGAAGCTTTACTTGAGAATGCGCCTGCGCATGGCGTGAAAACCGAGTATGATAATTGGATGAGAGATTTGAGCCAATGAGGGATCTGCACGTCTCACAAAGCTCTGTTTAAGCAGCGGGCTTTCTGAGCTCAGCGTCCTTCCCTCCACCTCACCATCTTGAAGAGCTATTCAATAAATGCTGTCAGAAGAATCCTGAGTGTGGCGTGCTCCTTATTGGCGAGGCTGTGTGCTACATCTATACTCTAGACTTCTATGATTTTTTGCTGTATATGGTGCCATTGGGTATATTTTATTGAACATTTTATCCTTTGGCAAAGGGCTTGGGGGGAAAACAGAAGGCAGTATCTATTTCACTTTATATTTTCGCATGTTGCACATGTTTATCTTGTGAGAAGTAAATTCTCACCAACATGAATGTCCAAATATGAGGTGAACAAGGAAGATATCAATGAACACACTATATTAGGCAGGAAAAGCCTGT
Organism: Arvicanthis niloticus; assembly: GCF_011762505.2. Taxonomy (NCBI): domain Eukaryota; kingdom Metazoa; phylum Chordata; class Mammalia; order Rodentia; family Muridae; genus Arvicanthis; species Arvicanthis niloticus. Next base: position 6,758,857 of record NC_047674.1, on the reverse strand, counting down.
GAGGACTCCAGCATACACAAAGAATTACAGAAAGCACAGTAAAGCCATTAGTGAGAAAGGATTTTTTTTCAGATAAGAATACACCAATTTGTTTAGTGCCCTGAAAATATACATACAAGTAACATTATATGGACTCTACTAGATAGATATGAGAATACATATATGCATGCAATAACACTTGATGTAAAAATAGACCATGGATTTGAAGGAGAGTAGAGGGGTATATGGGGGAGCTTGGAGGGAGGAAAGGGAACAGGGAAATGTAATTAAAATGCAGTCTCTAAGGCAAACAGGCCAAAAAGGAGAGTGGGAACATTTATATTTCTCCAGATTGTAAAAGTTTGTATCTCACCATCTTCTCATCAGCAGTCAATATTTTATTTTATTTGTTTCCAACTGTGTGTGCATGAAACAGCATCTATCTCAGCTGTAATTTTCATGTGTCTGATTGATAACAATGCAGAATATTTCTTCTTGCATTCATGAACACTCACATATATATCTATTTAAGAAATACCTATATCTCATTTTGTTCTTTTCATTTTAAATTGGATTCTGTGACATTTTTAATGTATCTTAGGGAGTTTTATACTTCTTTATACAATTCTTTAAAGACTTATATTTATTAATTTTTTGAAGATTACATACATGCATAAAAATATATTGATTTTATTCTTCATCCACCAATGTGTTGATTTTATAATGCCTTCTTTTGTCCCTTAGTTTGTCTTGCTGTTCTTTGTAGTTGTCTAATGACAGAATTTATTTGGGGAGGCACAATACCTACACAGCTACTCATCCCAGAAAGGGAGCTCATAGCTGCCCAAGTAACTATGAAACCAATGTCTAGTTTAATGAACATTTTTGTGAGTATCACTAACAAGATTATTGGTGGGTACTTATTTACAAGGAACATGGATAAGTCAAAAGCAACTGCATTCTTGCAAAGCCCATCCAAATGTGGATGAGTGTTGCTAAAACCTACATCCCAGGAACTTTGTACACACTTGTGTGCAGTTGCACTATTTTGAATATCTTTTGTTATTTGAAGTTTAGTTGATCCAAATCTCCACCTTCAGGAATTGCTTACTTCTTTTTTCACTGCTGGAGAGGGGTTCTCTAGCATCTCCCAACTTCCTTTTCTCCCTGACAGTTGACATGTTGTTTAGTTCCTGGGGTTCACCTTCTTCCTTTCTTCTATGAACAAATGCCTCAAATTGAAAAGGATGTTTCAATTCAGAAGGAAAATGCAATACAGTAGAAATACAAGTAAATATCTTGCTATTAAATGTTTTCATTTATGATTAGATTAATTTAGTGAAGGTTGCATTCATTCTGTGTTAATACTATCTATTTCTTTGTTTGCTTGCCTTTTTAAAAATGATATTCAGGGCCTGGTATCCACAAATATTCAAACTGTAAGACTTCAACTATATTGAATTTGTTCCTACTTCAGTCTTCTTATAGTTCTGCAAAGTGATTCCCACTTTCATGTGTTTTAAAGGAAGATAATTAAGCTGTGAGCTGTTATGAAAACAGAAGTTGAAGGCAACCTCTGAAGTTAATATTGATCCCCCTTCTTCTGACTGAAGAAAAAAAATGCATTAATTGGCTAGACATTCAGTAGGATAGCAGTTTTTCTTTCCAGATCCATATCTAGAAGGCTAGCACCACCAGTAATTGCTATTATTCATTGATTTCAATAAATAATCCACAACGTTCTGGTACAAAAACTGCTCCCAAAACTGTTATAACAAAAATGTTGGTCCTTTGAGAGCACAGTTTTGGAAGTCTTTCTTATAGATGTATTTCCTATTGCAGGAAGGCTCCTTTGAGCTCTGTCTCCACAGTTTACACAGAGAATTCAACCTACTGTTTGGCATGAACCTTGAACCTGGACTTGATTTTATCACAATTTTTAATGTTTCTGAATGCATGTGCATGCTTTAATACATTTTATCTTAAGCTTCCTCTTTTGGTTTGTGAAGTAACAAATCCAAAGTCAGTTTTCTATTGAAAAACAGAAATCTCACCTTGTACAATGCATCCCCAGGTAGCTGGAGAGAAGGCTATATTTGACTCTTTTGAATGTGTAGAGCAGCTGTCACTTGACGCCAGATAAACAGTCCACATTTGCTCACCATTTGTCCTCTGGCAGATCCCACAGTGTGGGCTGCACTTGCTTCTGTTGGTTCCCATCCATTATTGTATAACACCATTGCAATCACTTCAATGCAAAGTTGGCTATTAACTGTTTTTCTAAGCTAAATATGAAAATTGTCTAGATAGTAAAGAGTCACATGTCAAATTCATAGAGAATGAATGAAAATAACTATGTTTAAATAGAAAAACTTTAATGACTTCCATTTAATTATGTAAATGGTCTTTGCTTCATAGACTTCCATGTTCTGATGGTCCACAAATACTACATAAAACGTTTTGCTGCACAATATATTATGATTAAATATAACCAAGTTAAAATCTGACCTTCATACTAAATTCACAGGATTATATACACATGTCTGAGCATGAAGTTATAAAATTTCTATTTGTGATCCTATAGTGGGGAAGCCAAGATGTGAATATGTATGCACTTGTGACATGAAGAGTAGTTGACAATGATGGGTATTGGTGTAATGTTGTTGGTCTCTAATAATGGGCAGATTTAGTGAAGGTATAGAATTCTGTGTATTAAATAGTTGCTTTTCACTACTAGCCATTAATTGTATGTAGCCATTTATATAAAAACATGTAATTAAATATATATGCATGCATAATATATATTTATATAACATACTGTAATTTATGGTAAGTTTGAGTTAATGCATGCCATATGTCATCTATGTAGCACATCATTTAAGAATTAAGTTAAAGTATGATATTTTTTAAAATTTTCACTTCTTCAGTTCTATTATGTCAAAGTTTGCATTATTTTAGATTACTTTATTAGAATTGTATCTATTCCTAGAAAAAAATCCTGTAATGTGTTTAAAGATTATCTTCTAACAAAACACAGGCAAAAAACTCTTAACTAGGAAATTATATAGTGATTCACATAATCCCTTAAATATTTATTCACATACATATATGAAGAGAAATATTTTGTATGGATAAATAAAAATTACAATAAATAAATTAGCAGTATACTAATTCTTATCCATTTTAATAGGTTTTCACTTGAAACAGAATCTTATTTATGTAGATTACTATTTGTTATTGTCATATATAAATGTTTAACACATCTACATCTATGCTTTTCCTTTGTAGATATACTCAAATTTCTTCAAACTTACTTAAAATATTTTTGTTCCAAAAAGAAACTCTCAGAATTGAAGCCAACCCAATCAATGTAGTTTTAAATGTAAAGATACTATCATGTTTCATATTAGCAGGATGCAGTAATCAGATATAACAGGAAATTGGGGGAAAACCAGAATTCTCCTATTATGATTTCTTTGTTCATCACTATGAATCTTTTCTCTTTGTTTATAGGTTGTATTTTATAGAATTTCCAATTATGTAGAGTTTGTGAATTACATGCTCTTATTCTTATTACTTCTTCAGGTTGTTATCTTTTGTTTTTCAAAAGCATTTGAACCTTCTATTTCTCTCTAACCATCACTCCCTCCCCTATGTATCTTTAATACTTTAAGACCTGTACTGTCTCATTGTTTTCTGCTAACGTTGATCATTCATCCCTCTATTCTTTCCTTGCTCTGTGTACTTGAAGGTTCTAGAACCTGCAGCTGCAAGTTGCAAGCCTTGGGAGTAGAATACTCTTATTTCTTCTGAATCCCGTAGTCAGTTATTATTAAAACAGGACATATATTATTTGGTTTAATTTCTTTTGTATCTTGGTTCCTTAGTGCTCTCTTGGCTCCATCTTTTGTTCTTCAATAGTAATATTTAAATAATTTGAGATTAAAATGATAATTTTCACAGGCAAGAGTGATTAGATTTTTTTTACTCCATAGCCAGTGCTTCAATATGTTTTTATAATAAACAGTCATGTGATTAGTTTCAAAACAAAGTTTAGGATTCATACTATTTTTTTCCTGTACACAACATGTCTTGTCATACAAGGCTGTAGAATTATTTAAATTTTATATATCTTCTCTTTTCTTAAACTATCATGGACTTTGATGTAAAACACACCCCCAGATATTAGGGTGCCATGATGCAATATCCTAACTTTAACTTTAAGAAATTATTTTAAAATTGGTCATTGCTCTGTGTTTACCACAATCAATGAATGGTGGGTAGGTAATATGTGTATGTGTCCATGTCAGAATATGCATTTGTGCAGTAGGGTTCATGTGCATGCATTTGGAAGCTAGAAGAATACACTGATTATCTTCTTTTTTATTTATTTTTTATTGGATATTTTATTTACATTACATTAAAAAAACATTGTATAAAGGCAAAAAAGAGAAACGGGGATGGGATAGGGGTTTTCTAGGGAAGCAAATGGGGAAAGGGAATGGCATTTTTTTTAATGTTAATAAAAGGCTTTATAAGTTTGGTAATGCTTAATAACAAGATGCCCATACAATCAGAAGTGTAACCCAATACCCAACCTAGATACAGCAACTATCGTTGACTGGCAGAGACATGCGAACGTCCGTCTCCATGATTCCATTCCCCTCTCATCATCTAGCTCTTCGTCTCCTTTTCTTCCTCCTCTCCTAACTCCTCCTCTTCCTCTCCTTACTCCTCCTACTTTAGCTCCTCCTACATATCACACTTTCTGTTAAAATAAAACTTTTCTCTAAAATACAATTAGAGCATAACTATACCAATTTGTATCAGTAAAGTACAAGATAGACCTAGTACCTGTCTATCATTTTGTTGACTAACTAGCACCACTGTCATCTCTCCTAACTAAAAGACTTAGTTCTGAACCTGGCTTTTTTTCTTGGCTTTAGAATGAATGTCTGCTGAAAACCATCCACTCAAATCTTTTCTCTCAAATTAAATAGCCAGGATTGGCTATGAGACTATAAGTCTTCAACCCCGTCAGAAATCCTGAATGACTGAGTTAACTGAAATTATGGGAAGCACAAAGCATAGCTTCTAAAACTTAGCCAATTTATAGAGACCACTGAACACCTGTCCAGTCCCCATACTACAAAATGTTGAAGCATCTGATCTTCAGCCTTCTGGCCCAGGATCATCTGACAGACCAAGTGATACAGAGTTATTAATGGCTGATTACTCTGTCTTGGCAGATATAATCAGTCAACTATTCTGCAAGTGTGTCCTTTTCTGGACAGTAGTTTGTCTGTAGATGAAAAAGAAGCAATTCTTTTTGCTTCTTTCCCATCTACAGTGGCTGTCTCACCACAACTGGAGTAACTCCAAAGATGCTCAATTTCTTTTTAGATTCCAAGACAGGAAGCTGTCAGGCACAGACAGGCCTCTAATCTAAATGAACATTAATATAGAAATATTTGTTAACATCAATTCTGTGGACTACTGATGTTTTGAAAACCAGCTATCCATGTAAGGCAATTTGGACTGTTGTCTGTTAACTTCTCTTAGCTATTTCTAGGTAAATATAGAAAACACCCTAACAATAAACTCAGAACCATGAATTTGCTATAGGCCCTTACCTCACAGGCTAACCATCTCAAATCAGTTAAAAAAGTTAAAGAAGGACTGGGTCTAAGCCTTGTATTTCTAAATGTGTTATATAGGCACAATGCCTATGAGAGTAACAATATTCATCTCACTTTTATATCAATAAGAAGCTCATACTAGTGAAAATCTTAAATTTGAAATCAAAGTAAATTTTGTACTATTTAAGAAATTATAACTTCATCCTAATAACAATTACACATATTTCTACCAAAAGGTTATTATGGCTATGCAATAAATCCTAGCTAATCCTCCCTCTTCCAACAAAACAATTACTTTTCCCTAGAAAGACAACCCAATATTAATCACCTTAGTCCCCAAGCCCAGGGAATAGGGGCGTCGACGCTTCATTATCTTTTTCAAGCTGATTATGGGCATTGAGATATTAGAAGGGAGGCAGGGGAAAGAGTAAATTGATAAGCATCTGATGCTGTGACTTCACTGCATCCAGCTGGTTGGTATTCCAGGACATCCGAGGTTTGAGCAGGTCTGCTCAGCTTGCTTGATGAGTAGATACACCAAGGCTGTGTATTCTGCAATATACAATTCTCAAAAGAATTTTTAGTATCAAGATAACTTTTTGTTTGAATTCTGGAATCTAGCCTTCTGGCAGTCTGCCTCCGTCATGTCTAATCCATATAATTCTGGGAGTTTCTATGAGGGTGTGCTCCCACCATCCTCCCATTCCTCCTCCCTGCTCTCAAATTCCTCAACACTAGGGAATCCAAACTTTCAGGAACCAAGGCCTTCCACTTCCACTGATGCCTAACCCCTTACCCCATCCTCCCTTCTCCAATAACTATGAGGGTGTGCTCCCACCATCCTCCCATTCCTATCTCCCTATCCTCGAAATTCCCCACCACTAGGGAATCCAAACTTTCAGGCACAAAGGCAGTCCACTTCCACTGATGCTTGGCAAGGCCACCCTCAACTACTACCTATACAGGTGGAGCCATGAGTCCCTTCCTTTGTGTTCTCGGGCTGGAGATTTTAGAATGGCTACTTTAGCTTGTTTCTTAGGATCATTTACTTGGAAAATTGTTTTCCAGCCTTTTACTCTAAGGTAGAGTCTGTCTTTGTCACTGAGGAGAGTTTCCTGTATGCAGCAATATGCTGGGTCCTGTTTATATATCCAGTCCATTAGCCTATGTCTTTTAATTGGGGAATTGAGTCCATTGATGTTAAAAGATATTAAGGAACAGTGATTTTTGCTTCCTGTTATTTTTGTTAATAGAGGTGCAATTATCTTTGTGACAGTTGTGTCAATATTTTCTGTGGTATCTTCTCGACCTGAGATTCTCTCTTTTATCCCTTGTATTCTGTTGGTGATACTTGTGTCTATGACTCCTGATTGCCTTCTTAGGTTTTCTATCTCCAGGGTAGTCTCCCTTTGTGATTTCTTGATTGATTTTACTTCCTGGATGGTTTTGTTCAATTCGTTCACCTGTTTGGTTGTGTTCTCTTGTAATTCTTTAAGGGATTTTTGTGTTTCCACATTAAGGGCTTCTCCCTGTCTACCTGTGTTCTCCTCAAATCATTTGAGAATGTTATTTATGTCCTTCTTAAAGTCCTCTATCATCATCATTAGAAGTGATTTTAAATCTGAATTTTGCTTTCCCAGTGATATGGGGAATTCAGGACTTTTTTGTGTGGGGGAACTAGGTTCTAATGATGGCAGGTACCCTGGGTTGCAGATGCTTACATTCTTGTGCTTGTCTTTTGCCATCTGCATCTCCTTAGTGCTACCTGCCCTGTCTCTGACTGGAGCCTGTCTTTCCTATTATCTTGATTGTAGCTGAACTGTGTGGGTTGGGTGTTACTACTAGGGTTAGAGCTGGGACCCAAGATCTGCTCATTGCTCAAATGCAGACAGGAAGGAACCAGTGCTCCAGGCCAGGAGTGACTTCCTGGGTCCTAGTGGGTCCCAGTTACTCCCTGTTTGGGGCGGGTGTTACTGTTCCCTTAACTAAAACACTTCCCGGGTTAGAGCTCCAGGAAGGCCCACTTTCTCTGGGTTCTGTGAGATTGGGGGCAAAGTTGCTGCCTGGGATCTGTTCAGTGCTCTGAATATCTTCTTTGATTGCCTTCTACAATAGTTTTTGTAATATATTTACCAACTGAATCTCATAGAATTTTTTTTGGCTGGATGAGCAATTAGATACAAGCATCTTTTTGTGTATTTATGTTCAGTATAATAAACCAAGGAAGTTACAGATGCATACCACCACTACTTGCTTAGTTTCATTTGTGTGTTTTTGTTTTTCTTTGGTTTGTTTTTTGTTTTGTTTGGATTGGTTTAGTTTTACATGGGTGCTTTAGATCCAAACTCTGGTCCTTATAAACTGCAGGTTCTTTTCTGACAGAACCATCTCTCCAATTAATGCCATGTTACACTATTGTTACAATATTGAGAAAGGTGGTATGTGTTTGTGTGTGGGGGTGTATTTGATACAGTTGCACATATACATATTTTTAAATTTAGCAGAGATACTTCAGTTTCTATTTATTTTTCCGCTTTCTTCAAATCTAAAATAATTTGACTAAAGTCAAAATAAAAGCTTAAATTAACAATAAACAAATATATGCACATATTAAGGTGATAGCACTTGAATAGTCCCAAGGGATTAAGTTCAGTTAGTATATACTCTGAGCCATGAGACAGGTGACGCTTGGTGGCATGTTCTCTAGCATTATTTACTAGATAATAGAGTTCAGTTCCATGAAGCTGAGAACATCACTGACTAATGGACTTAACGTCTGAATAGGCTCTCGTTTCCCCTTCAATCAAATTTCATCAGCCCTATAATTTATTTTAGCTCTGACTAGATTTTGGCTTAGCTGTCAGTATCATATTTCATGTTATTGATGTTCTTTAATTCCTTCCTTTGACTTTTCTGTTATGCTATGGGCAAGTGGAAGACAGTAATCATTTGATTCTGTCAGCTGAAGCCCTTAAATACCAATTCACCATTATGTTATTTTATTTAAATTATACTATAGTTTACTGCTCCTATATAATTCAAGCAAAAGTAGATTGAGAAAATTGTATATTTCTAAGTTGAACAAATACTTTCCTGGGAATAACCAATAATCTAAAAAGTAAAATAAAAGAGGGCATTGCTCACTCAAAATGCCCCAGTCATTCAAGGGCAATAAGATTTAACTTTTGTCTTCAAAAAGATTTTTAATAAGTGGTCCAAGAATAATGTATTTTAGAAGACCAGAGAGAATAGAGTAGCAAATAATTAAATGTCAACTGATCTAAATATGAATGTCCAAAAAAAATTTTTATTTATATTCTGAGAAATAATAAAATAAAATATTAATAAATCTGCTGGATATTTGTCGCGCCCCCACTCGACCAGCAAGAAAAGACGGGAGGAACTGGATCCTTCCCAACATCTTTATTGAAGTGCTTCATTCATCATTTACCTGGGGACCTTGAACACCCGGAGCGAGCTGCTTATATGCTCAGCCCTGGTGGGAGAGTGCGCACGGAGGAGCATGATTGGTCAGAATTGCAGTGTTTCATTAGCATATCCCACTCGGGAGGGGTTGGTGCCAAACTGAGTTGGCCCAAGGGTGATCCATGCGCAGTGCACTTGTTTACCAGTAGATCATACCGGAAGTCAGCGCCTTCTTGACCAGCCGAGTAGGGGCGGCAGCCTACAGATATTTATTGACATATAAAGTAACCTTGAATGAGAGATTCATCAGTTAACCAGTCCTAAAGTTTTTTTTTTTTAAATCTCTGAATCATTATATCATTATTCATTCATAACAAAGTCTAACAAAAACAAATGTGAAGATGCATGAGTAAGACTATTCTGTAAATGTTTTACTAACATATGACTGTCATATACTTAAATATCTTTATCTGTAGTGTTACCTGAAATGACAAATTTCATTTTGCAGTATTTTTGTTATCAGTATTTTGTTATATATTATATCTTTTTGGTGTGTGGAATATTTTCTAGAAACTAGTACATATAACTTTTTGTTATTAGCCAATGTGGATTCTATGAAAAATTTATTTAGAGTTTCAATTCACATATTTCTTAGGATTTAAACCATAGAGGGTATTTTTCCTATTATGTTATTTTTTGATACTGTGTCTCATATCACTCCATTTTCCCTAGAATTAACCCTGCTTCTCTTTCTGTTCTTTTTTATTTTTTTCTTTTTCATTGTCTTCATTTTATTCATCATCTTCAACTTCTTATTATCTATATAATCTACAATTGATCATTTGTATTGAGAAAAATACATGAATATAATAATGTAGGTCTTAAATGTAAAACTTACATTGTATTATTTTTTATATTCACCTATCTTCTGCCCAATTGTGCTATTCATTCTGAGGATATAGTATAAAAATTTGGGAGCTCTGTTATAAATCAGCATTTCAATTTATTATTATGAATTTACCAACATGTATTTTACAATCTGGTGTTGGGGTGCATCTATATTTAGATGTATTATATCTTTTTGGTGTGTAGAATCTTTTCTAGGAACTAGGATATATAACATTGTTACAAGTACTCACACACACACACATATTACATGCGTTCCATTTTTTTCTATATCCTTATCCTTTTAGACTTCTTTATTCTTTCAAATTGTTACCTCTGTATCCTCATATACATAGATATTTTGTGTATGAGAAAAAACTTACTGGCATTATCTTTCCAAACCTAGAATGTTTCACTGGACATAATATCACCAAGTCCATTTCATCTACTTTCCATAAGAAGTCATAATTTCTCTCTTCATTATAAATGAATAAATTTGCATTGTGTATATGTACTACACTTTTTTTATTTGGCTTGCAAATCTGTAGTGTTTTAATTGGATTGATTGTTCTTAAATTATGTAGAAAACAGAAAGTGATATGAATCTTCCTGTAATGGTACCATGTTTTAAAGTGGCAATGTAGTCAATTTACCAAGACTTTTACTTCTGTGTATATAACAAAAAAGATTACATTTTCTAAATATCTCAGAAATTGTTTTATAATAGAGAAATTTGCTTTCAATAAAAGAAGTAGGTGAAGCAATGCTTGCTTGCATTCTTGTTTGTACCTCTAGTTACTTCTGTAAGATTTTCTCATAACTGCATGTGAAAGACAAGGATAGGAATAAGTAACATAAAATAACTGCTCCAAACAGGAGAAACTAAGCATCACAGGTTACTTCCCGCTCTTTCCAATGGAGACTTGAAATTCTAGTGCTTATATTTTTTTGTATTTCACCTTCTAAATCAAATATTTAAACATCAAAATAATAATTTCTCAGAAATTGTCAGAAATGTTTGAAAGACTACAGTCCATTGCATAAGACTAACATTTACTTATAGAACATGATTTAAACTAAGGAACTCAGATTCCTGAAGTTACAAATTTAAGCACCCTACTTTCAAAATCTAACTGAACAAGACTATATGTGTTTTGTTTTTCTAAGGTGATATAGCTTTACTTTATTAATTAATAATATAAAATTTAACTAGTATTTATATTTTCATGTATATAACATGCAAGAGAATACTTATTTGGACAGGCTTTCTTAAAGGTTTGGTATTTTAATTGTTTAGCTAATCAAGGCAATAAAATTACTGTGGGACTGAGCAATTCACTTTTCTTGTTAATACTGTGAAACCTAATATTAGTTTTCATTTCCAATTTAAAATCTCTTTGGAAGTTTCAGCTCAAATGGTGGTAATGATGTTCAAATCCAAGAAATTTTAATACTCTCTGTATTTTTCTTTTATCATGAAAGAAGAGTGTTGAGGAGAACTCCCAAGAATGGAGAATGGACTTTTTGACTTTGGTAAAGTATGGCAACAGGAGAAAACTCACATCTCCTATGGTTTATGAAACTCAAGACAAAATTCAATGTCAAAATTGGCAGAGATTTCAAAGCTTTTGCTCCATCAATATTGGTTTCCTAGCAAGCTTAAGTTGTCTGTTTCTATTTTAAAAACCAGTCACATTTATAGATTGTTTAAAATGTCATAATAGTAGATTTTTTATATGACCAAAGTGACTAGTAAAAAGATTAATAGAAACATACACACACACACACACACACACACACACACACACACATATATATGTGTATACATATATACACTGATTCACACACATGCACACACATACATTATTATTGCTGAAAGCATAATATATATATATATATTATGCTTTCAGCAATAATATATATATATATATATATATATATATATATATATATATATATATATATGCTTTCAGCAATTCATTATCTGCCTTTAAGAAATCCTCAGCTGAATTGCCATGTGAATGTGTGATGAATGGCAGGCAGAAAGTCCTTATGGGATAGTTCCCTCATTCTACCACATTTTCACATAACCACTCATGTGATATTTTAAATTTTGAACATGTTTCTTCTGCCTCATATCTGGAAACAAACTGTAAAACTGAATCATTACAAGTATACTTTTGTGCAGTAATGTATATACACATACAACTTCCTTTTAAAAATCTAGATAACTGAGTATACTTTCAACATATTTCTATAATTCAGTGTTTAATGATGTCTTGATACAATAGATACAGATCATCACAGGAAACCACTACAAATCAAAATTCCCAGTTGTACATCCCAGTTATAATAGATCCATCTACATATCACTTTCATGTGTAAGACTCAGAAAACACTGTGAAAAAACGAGCAAAGTGAGTGTAAAAGCCAAAGGATCAGGGAACTTTGAATATTATTGTGTCTAGTAGTGTTTCACCAACATGGCTACCTAAATATAAGCTGAACAAGGACAACAACAAAAGACATTTCAAGGTGTCTGGGGGAGGCCAATCTTGAACAAACTATGGGAAACTAAGAATGATGTGAATGGGAAAAATGGACTTCTTTTGGGAGGAGTACAACAATGAGTTACTCCAAAAATGTATATATAAGTAACATTATTCAGTCTGAGCAGTGTGTGTGTGTGTGTGTGTGTGTGTGTGTGTGAGAGAGAGAGAGAGAGAGAGAGAGAGAGAGAGAGAGAGACAGACAGACAGACAGACACTGTGTATGTATATGTGTATATTTTTATGTGTAGGTGTATGCCTCCAATTTGAATGTAGTAGGAAAGATTTACCAAAGCAGACAGGTGTCATGTAAGAAAATGAAGAATAATAGTAAATTTCATGACAAGCATACATTTCAATTGTTTTCAGAATTGATTAAATGGAAAATAATAGGTTTGGAAGGAGTTATCAATCAATAATGCAGCTTCTTTGATTTTCCCATTATTTTGGAAGCTTGTCTAAAGAGGAATGATATAATCAAGAGAGTGCATTTTTATTTCTGCTTGACTCCATTGTGTTCAATTAGCACCTGCTATTACAATAAATTTAAGTCTGATGAATGACCTGGGGAGTAGAGTCCGTAGAGATTGGAGAAGGGAGAGGTTGCATGTCTTAGCATGCAAGCAAGGCATAGAAAATTCAACATAAAGAGTGAGACCAGGCAAAAACAGAGAACTAGAAAAAAGGTGTGTTTGAAAAAAAAAGCATCTACAAATAAATATTAACAATTCGGTTTCTAAACATTGTAGATTAATTTAGTTACTATATTAATATATAATAAAACAATTTATATTTTGAGAAATTTGAAGCAGTTTACTACATTAAATTTTGTTTGTTATAAATGTAAATTAGATGTCCATTTAAAAATTTTCATCTGTAAAATATATACATTGTATATGTTAGATTAAAAAAATCATAGAAACAAATGTACTACGTTTCAACCCATTTCAAAATACATCACTGACATCAATAAATGTTGTATTCTTAAAATACCAGGGTAACTATAGAATCAGAAATAACATTAATTGAGTTCATAGCAATTTCTTGAGCCAATTACTGTATATTTCTGAATTTTTGCTGCAATACAGTTTAAATGGAATGTATCTCTAAGAACTATTAAAAGTTCTCTGGGAGAAAAATGTACAAAAGCTGTCTAACAGAGAAACATCCAATAAGGTTTGTTCGAGTAACGTCTATGTCTACTAATGTCTTACTATTGTTAATGCCATGTTATAAACTGAAGTATTTTGATGACACATATTTTTTAGAACATTGTTTCAGATAAAAGAATTAGCTTAAAATCATGAAAGAATAGTCAGAGACTTGTGTCACTTGCTTTGTCCTAAGTTTTTTGAGAAAGTGCCTAACCTTTGTAAGTGTGCTTTCTTTATGTTAATGGTTCTAACATACTAATATTAAGCAGAGTAGTCACCCTTGAGCAGTTGGGGTGTGTGTGTGTGTATATACACATTCACAAAAGTTTCATTTAATATATTTCATTTAAGTTTAAGAGTTTACTTTTTAGTTTTCCCCATGACGAATTATCTTTAATATAAACAGTTGATCTTAAAATAATCCAAAGCTATCATTGACATTTTAACCACATCATTGTGTGCATGTGTATGTAAGTACGTGTTTACGTTTTTATATGCATGAATGTAAGCACTTGAGTTAGAGCATATGCACAGACGTCAGAGGACATATTAAGTGCCCACTACGCTTGCTATGGTCTCTGTTGTTTATTTGTAGCTGAGGATCTGCAAAATCTTCTTCTGTTCTCTCCCATTTCTTATTAGGAGTGATGGAATTACAGATGTGTGCTACCATGTCTATCCTAAGAGCACAGGTCCTTGCATTGGTTACTACATGATTATACACCACATATTTGGTTTATGGGCATAGGTATATCAAGTTCTACAATTAAAACTTACCTGGAAACTTTTTACTGGTTAATATTCATACTGCTCGTAGGTACTGTGCAGGACTATGTGGGTAGAGAATCATTTATGGTATAGGGCACAGTACAACATTTACTTCCCGTGCAAAATATGTAAGTGGTGGAATTGTGGCATGACTATTGTGTTGGTACCAACAATTTGTTTTCTTGATTTAAATTTGTTTTCTTTCTTTCTTTCTTTCTTTCTTTCTTTCTTTCTTTCTTTCTTTCTTTTTTTGGAATTGAGATGTACTCTGCAAGAAGGAATTCATATCTATACTTAAACCTAGTCAAATTTCCAAAATTCCCAATACTGAACATTATATGGGCTTGGAAGGAACTTACTCCTGTTATTTTGCTAAATGATATTTTCAAACTGCTTTCTTATTAGAAAGCAGTTTGAAAATATCATATATATATAAATATATTGATAAATTATATCTATATTATATATATTTATCAATATATTGTATATCAATATATATCAATATATATCAATATATATTATATATTGATATTGATGAAATATATATATATAATATAATATAATGTATTATATATTATATAATACATATAAATACTTATATTTATATATATTATATATATTTAACACAATTATATATATAATATACAAATATATATATATATATATTATATATTATATATATATAATTGTGTTGCCTTTAACCTTAGTCAGAGCATCTGTTTTCTAAAGTAAGCAATGGTTGACACATGTAATTAACATATGAATGAAAAATGTATATGTTTTTTTCTCTCTCATTACATACACATACATCTCTTACTCATATACAGAGAGACAGACAGATACATACACAAGCACATGCACACACACACACACAGAAACAAACATAAATATGTGTCAAATATAAAAGAAATTGTATTTTCACAAGCAAATGTAGAAGAAACACATTGTAATGAAAACTGAATTATAAAAGATCATATGTGAAATTAAGTAATTGTATGCTTATGTATAATAGCAGGTTTGTTGTGAGTTATTCATGTATATGTATTGGTGCTATGTAACTCTTTAAGCAGATTAGAAATTCAGCATTTACCATTACTCCTTTTACATGCATATGAGATAGGATTTTAGTAGTTTTCCATTTATTAGTATATTATAGCTTAATTTGTAGACATTTGCTGACTTTCAACTTCTACTCTAACATGCTACCTCATCTGTTTTGCTCTAAGATAGTTAGATTTTATAGTCTCTGATTTGCTAATACCCTTTATTATTGTAAAATTGCTAACAATCAAACTATATCTTTAGTTGTTGGCATTGATTATGAAATAATGCTGACGTCATTCTAATTTCAGGCAGTTGGTTTTGTGTTCATGTTAAACAGCTCCTAAAGAAAAATTTATAAAGCACTTGGCTCATGTCAGCTCCTTGCTGGCAGGTCCAGGCAGGAGGAGAGAGGTCCTGGTCTCTCTGAGGCTGAGCGCAGGATGGCCAAAAGAAACACACCAGGTCGGAGTCTTGTCAAAGCAGGAACTCAATTTTATTGCATCAGCCTCTCACTTATATATAATTGGAGCATAGGGAGAGGGATTTTTGGTGGGGTGAGATAATGTAGGAGATGGGGAACGGTGAAGAAGGGTATGAGTTGACAGACAGGGCCAATGGCAAAGCTTTATATCAGCAATGGCGGAGCAGAGGCCTGGCAAAACAGGTCTTGTTGAGTCACCCCAATACAGAAGTGACTGAGATCTGTGTCAAAACTCGAACCAGGCTTAGACTCTCCCACAAGGCTGCAGAAACTCGAGCCAGGATCGGGTTTGTCCACAAGGGCCAAACCAGGGACGAAATGGGGCCCAACAGTCTCACATATGAATTGTACAAACCAATAGTCCCTTGCATAAGAGGTCTGAGATAGAGAATGTTAGTCCATAATGTTCTTGTATTTTGTCATTTATTTGAAAAAACATAGAATACAATCATAATTTCCATCAAATCAATTTAACATATGTCAGACATTGAAATAAGTTTATCATTAACACTGGTATATAACTAACCTGAATGGGATGTAAGGCACTACAATTATTTGTATAAGGTAAATCTTAGATTTAGATGACACAAAGAAATTCACCAGAATAACACAGATGGCAACACAGTACGTATCCCTGACTCCACTTAATAGGTTTTTAGGTTCATACGTTGTTTGTTACTCCTCCTCCGGGCTATCATCTTGTTTGTTTGCTCTCTCCACTTTTATTGGCATGAAAACAGAAATAAATGAGTTCTAAAATATCACAAATTGGAAGAATTGTATTTAAATACCATTATAATTAAAATGAAGTCTTTCAGATATTTGAAAGAGTATATCATGTTTTTGACCCTAAGATCTTTATATCAATTGGCATGAAAACATTTTTGACAGAAACATCAATTATATTCTTAAAAACATATTTGAATGATCATGACAGAAATGTTATCAACCCAGCAATTACAACAGAAAAAGGTTAATATATATATATTCAATTCTAGGAAGTTCTCTTTTTTAGGTGAGATTAAAATGTTCTTGTATGAATTACAAATAAAGTGAGCATAAGAAAAGACTTAGAGAAAGTAATTTAGATTTCTATTTTAGTTTGTATGAGTTAAAGTGTTATGAACAATTCAAGTAACATCTTAATAAGTAATTACATTGGAATGTTGTAGGCTAAAGGTGTTTTCTATAAATAATGTGTGGCAATCAGTCAGCATCCCTAATAAAATATATAGGGCAACTCCAAATGGCATAAATCGAAAGGTGTAAAAGCAAGGAGATGTAAATTTTTGTGAGGGATTTAATATATTTAGTTTGGAGCCATACCAAAGATTTGGCCTCCTCTGAGCCACATTTGAAATCATGTCAGCTAGAATCAAATTAGATATATTCTTTTAAATTATGTTATTATGCATGAAAAACGCCTTTGGAAAAATGAGCTTCTATAAATAAAATTTTAAAGTCACTAAAAGTATATCTTTTGCCAAAATGTACATTAAGGACAATTAAAAATCATGCATGGGTGGTGGATCATAATAAGTGTGAAGAATTTTTGAAAATGGCCAAAATTTTAATGGGAACAATGAGTTACGAGAATTGTTACCTGGGGTTTGGATATAACTACATGAGAAAATTCACCTTTTTTTAATTATGATTTTTTAAATTCTACTTAATCGGTTTTTTTTTTTCACTCCAGATATTATCCCCCTTCTGGTCTACCCTCTAACTGTTGCACATCCCATAACTCCCCCCTCCCCCATCTCATCTCCATAAAGATGACCCCTATTCTTCCACCACACACCTGACCAGACCTCCCTATTCCCTGGGGCCTCCAGTCTCTTGAGGGTTAAGTGCATCTTGTCTGACTAAACCCAGAGAAAATTCAACATTTAAAATTTTCTTCTTTTCATGCATTCTAGAAATTAGAGGAGCAATGTAGGTCTGATATAACTTATGGCATACCAGGAAGTTATGCCTAACATAGAGATCTCTCCTTAGAATGGTGGCAATGCAGAGAACAGAGGTCAGTAAGTTGGTGGGGAGAAGTAGATGAGACAAGTTGGAAAGCAGTGAAAGTGTAGGAATGTGACAAGCCAGGAGAGGGTGAGAAGAAGGAGGAGGAAGTGGAGGAACAGAAAGAGAAGGAACAGGAAGAGGAAACAGAGGAGGAGAAAGAAGAGGAGGAAGAAGAGAGGGAGGAGGCAGAAGAGGAATAGAAGGAGAAGGAGAAGGAGGAGGGGGAGGAGGAGGAGGAGAAAGAAGGGGGAGGAGGAGGAGGAGGAGAGTAATACAATATATCCTTTGAGCATTCTCTTGCATAGCCATAGCCTCAAAGGAGGGCTTCTCACATCTGGTTACGGGATTTTTGATAGATGATCTTTGGTTATAAAAAGCAACATTATTTTGCCTCTATTTCATTATTATGAACAGTTCCCTAATAATATATATTTCTCTTTATACGCAGAATTGCATGTTTTATATTGTTTTAAAGTAAATAGCTAATAATTATTTTGTGACTTTTCCAGACATGCTTGTTTTTATTGCCCCCTCTTCCTTCTGTATTTATCCCCCTCCCCGTTGCTAATGAGACCTTCTTTTTTCATTTTCCTAATCGGAACGTTTACATCATCTATTCCCACATTATCCGCTCTACTGGCCAGAGTTTTCTAGAGAAATAGAACTTAGAAAAATTAACATACATGTATGTATGTATATATGTATGTATGTATGTGTATATATATGTATATATACATATATATGTGTATATACATATATGTATATTTATATACATATACAGATGCACATGCACATATACATACATGCATAGATATACATACACATACATACATAACACACATATATACATATATATATATATATATATATATATATACATATATACATATATATATATGTAGGAGACAAAGTTTACCAGAAAATTCTTTGATCTGAATATCTGTATATCTCTATCTCTATATCTCAATCTCTGTTTTTAGCTATCTATCTATCTATCTATCTATCTATCTATCTATCTATCTATCATCTATCTATCTATCTATCTATCTATCTTTATTACTGGATACACAATTCAGTAGTTAAGACCTCTGGCCACTCTTCCATAGAATGACAATGGGATTCTTGGTACCCACAAGGTGGCTTACATTCTACTTGCTGATCTGACTCACCCTTTTGGTCTACAGTACAACAAACATTCACATTATACATAGAAGACCCATACACATAAATTAATAAAATAAAACCAGAATGTAAAAAAATAAAAAAATATAAGGCTTCCTTTGATTTCTAATTCAGTGGGCAGTTGTTTAGCAAGAGTATTTATTTGTTCCTATGACAGTACTTACAAATACTCTCAATTTTATTGTAAAAGTCAAGCATTACTTCATAGTTCTGGAGACTAGAACTCTTTAAATTGTGTCTGAGGCTCTGCTTTTACTTATGGCCTCTCTAGAATTCAGTCTGTGCCTTTTTCCATTTTCTGTTGGGCATTGGATTTTCTTTGCCTATGAGTGCATTACTTCAGTCTCTGTCTATATTTGTAGTTGGTGTCTAATCTCAAATCTTCTCTCTTAGCATAACTTTTCTTACCTATTTAAGTAATGAGGTATCTATCTCTCAAGATACACTTCTTCATAGAATAAAATTTATATGCAGGCTTTAAAGATATTTCTATTCTAATGTATGGAAGCAGAATAAACAATCACATTTGACAGGAGAGATGAACAAATGATTTCAACAACAGAAAATGTCTTCAGAGCATGGTAAATGGAGAAGAATTAAGCCAATGAATCTGTGGATCACAATGAAAAGGAAACAACACTTCCTGATACTGTATAGAAAGTCGATGCGGCAGTACTAATTTAAACCATAAAGAAAGCTTTATGCTGCCATTGAAACAGAAGATCAGAGTTTTCCTGGGTGTTTTCAAAGAAGGAATCAGAGAAAGAAACAGAAATTATTATGTTTTGATTATGAATTTTCTACTCTATCTCAATGTGGTGAAATAACAGAGTTATACAGCTTAGAGATAATTGACATGCACATTGCATTAAGTGGATATTATAGGATAATGTAAAGTGTATAGTTTCTAATTAAAATGAACACATTCATTGTCTCTGAACAAGGAATGAGTTTCATGAATAGTAATGCTTTGTTTTTGTAAAGATATGGTTCTAGTTTATTGGGTTTTTTTTGAGAACTTAGACAATTTTTATTTGCAGGCATAGTTTACACAATGTTTAAAATATATCAAGTCAAGTATGCTGAGATGCCTACAGTAGTATATTTGCAGTCTTTAATGCATATTAAATCCTCATAAAAGTCAATAAAATATATATATATATAATTAGAAAAATATTTTTATAAACATAGATAATGGTTTCATATCAACCTTGTGGCCATCTGTATTTTCTTTCAACCCTACAATTAAATTCTCAGAAAAAAACTACTATACAATTGCTATGTAAATTAGACTATCAGGACTGGCAATTTTGAAAGTAATCCTCTTGAATTTTTTTTTGTGATTCCTTAAATAAACCTTATGTGTTAGTTCTTTTTAATGAGTATGATACTATAGTCATCTTTCCAGAATTCCAACTTTCTTACCTACTCTGAAATAAAAAATGAGTCTGACTTCATTGAGTTATTCAGTTATTAGACTGAAATTTAAAGCAATCTTTGCCAGGTACGATTTCATAAACAAACAAAAAAGACCAAACCAAACCAAAAGCAATCAGTTGAAGCAGAATCCCCAATAATCAATTCCACAGGTACTTAGCTGACAAAGTATTGACATTCAGAAAACATAAACCACAAAATGTCTCCAAAACTAAAGGCAACATCAAAAGACTAATTAAGATATGAACCTGGAAGTTAAACAGAGAGTTCTCAAAGAAGGAAAATAGGCAAAAAATATCTAAACAACAACTACAAAAGACCCTAGCAGTGAAGGAAATGCAAATCCAAACAAACTTGAGATTTCATCACAGTAATGATGGTAAATGTCAACAAATAAGCTACAACAAATGCTAAAGAAGGTGTGGAAAGTGGAACTCTCACTTCTCTTTGTGAATTACAATCTGGTGAATACCCTATGAAAATCAGTTTGGGCAAATCTCAAAAAGCACAAACCTATCATATAAAGCAGCTTTACCACTATAGGCAAAGGCTCAAAGTTGTCTTCGGGTATTTGCTCAGACATGTTCATTGTTGTTCTGTTGACAATATTTTAGGAAATAGAAACAACCTAAGTCCTTAATATTGATAAACAGATAATTAAAATTTGGTACACATACATTATGGGATACTACTCAGCTTTAACGAAAAATGAAACCATAAACTTTGCAGGTTAATAGATGATCCTAGTGAATATCATATTGACTGATGTGACCTAAGTGCAGAATAACAAATCTCACATGCTCTCTCTCTTCTGAGGAGCCTATCTCCTAGTTTACAGAGGTGAGTGAAAGATACATGTGGTATAATGGCAAAAAGGAGGTGGGGGAAGATCCTACTAGGAAAAGAGGGAGATAATCACTGAAGAAAGGGAGACAAGAATAATATAATAAGGATGTCTGAAAAAGATGAAACTATTAAATATGCTGTTAACTACCAACCTAAAATACCTATATTAGGCATGTATTAGTAGACATATAGATTTTAAATGAAAATTTTCAATGTGGCCAGACAATGCTGTCCCTGAAAGGCAAGATTACATAACAAAAAGCCAAACAATAGGTATGAGGATCCCCTTTTTTTCATTTTATTGAAAATAGATGGTTTTCATACTGTATATTCTGATTACAGTTTCCCCCCTCTCTACTCTTTCCAGTCCCTATCCTCTCATCCAGATATAGATCTTTCCTGTTTCTTCTTAGAAGACAAAACATCATCTAAAGAATAATATTAAAAATTAAATAAAACTAAACACAAAAAAGAAAAGGAGCCCAGTGATACACAGGAATTATAGATAAATGAAAAGACATACACATTTGCACGTACAGGAAGCACACAAATACTCAAAACTGCAAGCCATAATGTATATGCATAGCATGTGTAAGGAAAAAGAAAAAAAATATACCCAGACTTAAGATTATGAGTCAAAAGAACTCCCAATATGCCATTACATTTGTTTTTTGTTGGCCATCTTCTGCTAGACATGGGATTTACATTTAAGTATGGTTTGTTAACCCAATGAAACTCCCTTATAGAAAAATACCTCTTTTTTTTTTTTTTCATTTCCAAGTGGCTATGAGTTAGAGATTTATTCTGGAAAGCAATGAATGACACTGTGTTAGAAGGGGTAGGACTTGGGAAAATAGAGTTGGCAAATGAAGTGTGTAATGTCTCATGTAATCAACAATGTTATTCAGAATCTGGGACAGTTTATAATGTAAGGGTTAAGAAAGGTCACATGAGTAGTTCTCATAAATTCAGGTTATCTCTGATTATAAGAACAAGCTGCATGTGGCAAAGACATGATCCTTAGGGGCAAATAAAAGCTAATTTTAACATTTAATTGAAAAACAACAGCAAGCACTAATGAATCTTAAGTAAATTGATTCCTGTTCTCTATACGTGGGAAGAACATGAAAATGCATCCCATAAGAACTCCATGTTTTGAAGAAATGAATGCCACAAGACTCTTGTCTTGTTTCCTTGGTGAGTTCACACAAGCTCTCAGAATTCTCATCTCACTTCATTCCTGAACTATGCTCTGATAATGAGGTCATGAATCCACCTCTCCTCTCAGAAGAGAGGAACCCTATTTGGAAGTTTTGAATATGATTCTCAGAGAGAGTCTCAAAACACTACATGCTATTATTGCTGTGCTTAGTTGTTCCTCAGAGTTGAAAAAGTATCTTCCTAGTGCAAATACTTGGGACACAGGGCAAAGAGGCCACTGAGCTTGAGCTGACCTGAATGCTTATAAAGGAAAAAAGAAGCCAACAGTCCTACCCAGCTATGATGTCTATTAAATTATAAGAATGATCATCTTGGCAAACTAGTAGTAGATTCTGGTATGCATATCTTGGAGGTCACCATCAGCTATCTAATTGGAATTAAGACCTACTCAAGAGAATGAAATAATGCCTGGAAAAAAAAAAAAAACCTCTCTAACTACCAAGGACTAGCAAACTCATGGTTATTGGAGGAAAACCTATAATCACTTTACACAAAATCTCTATGTTCTAAATACTTGTCCTTAGAACAACCGTCATTAATAAAATTTCTCTTTAAAACACACAGACTCCATAAAAACCCAGACAAACAAACAAACAAACGAACAAACCAAAACCACCAATCAAAATGCAGTGTGTGGAGCCCAGTTCCAATCCAATAAATAAGTAAATGAATTTACAAAACTTCTACGCCCTAGGCTCAGAGATCAGTGAAGAACAAGGCCAGTAGTCTTTTAGATATATCAGAAGCTATACTTACAAAATCTCACCAACATCACCAACATGGCTGTGTAAACATGACCTTAATATGATGACAGCAATAGACATAAGAAAGGTGCATGGGAGAATGTGCAGGGTGATTCAACCAAAGACAAGGATGTATAAGCAACCAAGGAATGCAGATAATGGAAAAAATAGTCTTCTCCATGGAAGAGCACACTAATTGGTTGTTCAACACCAAAGGGTCAGCCCTCAAAACATATACACAAGTAACATTATTCAGACTGATGAAATTATGCTTATATATTTAAGGATGTGTGTGTGTGTGTGTGTGTGTGTGTGTGTATGTGTGTGTGTGTGTGTGTGTGTGTGTGTGTTGTAGTTTAACTGCAATTAAAAAAAAGAGGCCCTGAACTCAAAGCTGTATAAGGAGAGGTTTTAAGAGGGAAAGGGAGAGACAATGATGTAATAATATTATAGTATCAAAGAATAAAAGAAATAATTTAAGAGTCACAACCAGTGACTTCCTACCTCTAATGCAGACCTACTAAATAAGTCTTTGAAGCTATAAAAGATGTCAATACATTCTGAGAAATGAGAATCTTCAGTGAGTCTCAACCTTCCTAATGCTTCCACCCTTTACTACAGTTCTTTATATTGTAGTAACCTGAATCCAATATTACTTTTGTTGCTACTTCATAATGGTAGCTTTGGTAGTTATGAATTGCAATGTAAATAGTGGTGTTTTCTGATGTCCATAGGTAACCCTTGCAAAAAATATTCTTCCCCAAGAGGTTTCTGGATCCACAGTTTGAGAATCACTGAACATGATCCAATGGTCTTCAAAATTTTGTCATTGGATTATGAAATATTTACTATGTGAGCATGATGAAAGTTTTCTTAAGTTCAAACTGTAATAATAAATGATTACATTATGAGCATAGACTAATTACATATGAGGTCCTTCATAGTTTTGTTTTTGTTTTCTTCTGAACCTTTTCCAACATGAAGTCCAAGTTAGTTTTTTCCAGAGGATGCAGCAGCAACATGGAATTGTGAAGCATAGAAAAAGTTTCACCAGACACTGAAGTGTGTGTGTGTGTGTGTGTCACTGGAAATTGGACTGTTCAATTTCAAAAACATAAAGCATAAATTTCCACTGTTTCCAAATTATCTTGGGTTTTTCTTGCAGTGTCATAAACATACTACCACTTTAGATTTGAACAGTATAAAATTGAATAAGGTTTTGTAGTTTATTTGTGAAAAGTTGCAATGCTTGAGAAGTTTATGAAAGAGGATTGGTATATGTACCTAAGATAAATCTATAGAAGACAAAAATAATTCTACCAAGAAATACCAGTGTAGGTTGAGTTCATTGGCTTTGATTTGGGTAAATATAAATCAGAGAAGACACAAAAGTGTTTTTGTGTTCATTTGTTTAACTTAATAACAGGATAAATGTTCTAAGAAAATATGCATAATTTTGCCCCTCATTTCATATAAAGCACAAAATACTGAACTGATACATTAATACTTAAGTTAGTTTTAGTGACTAAAACGAATCATTTAGTTTAGTTTTAAACTAACCATCATTCAGTTTTAGTCATTGTTTTACTATACTTTAAGAAGATTAAACTCATAATATCACTTTGTTAACAGGGTACATTTCATATTCATATTTGATTACATTAACCATTATTCATGTTAATTTTGGTTTTACCACACAAACAAATATTTACAGAAAAAAATTTGAGAGTAAAATAATGTACTTCAATTTGTAGAAGCTACAATTATGGCTGAGTGTACTAGAACCATCATCCGTGAGTCATCCAGATGTATCCACATGAAATGTGCAAAAGTCATAGTGTTATACATTAACATTTACCAACACAAATGAATATATTGAGTCTATCATAAAGCATTACCAATTAAATAATGACTTGACCTAACTGGAATACGTGTTTTGTTGCTCTTTTCATTTACTGTGTTATGCCTATTCTCAAATTCAACACCACCAATAAAGTGGCCCAAAGTAGCATCTTTAAAATGAACATTAACTGAAATGTTTAAAGTTGAGATTGCTGAGGGTTAATTATTTTTTTCTCCAATGTAATGAGCTTGTCAGTTCATGATGTATGTATGTGATGATCTGCAATCAGATTCAGACCAACCCCTAACCTATACTTACTAGAACTAATGTTTAGATCTCAGTTATTAGCAACCATTTGAGACAGGCAGATGTTTATTCTCTATGATCTTACTTTTATGTTCAAAGCCAGATTTTATTTGATCACACATATAAATGTTCATAAAAACATATACTATTACTATATAAAGTACTTAAAATTTTGAATTTATTTAAATTTTTATTCACAATATATGTCCTTTCCCAGAGTTCCCAGATTAGCATTCTTTACTTATCACAATTAATTCTCTCATTGGATCTCTCCTATAGGAAATAATACTTTGGCTATGATCTTAAGTACTTTCTTTAAAATAAATCCAAACTGTTAGATATGATATGTTACATTTGATTTTATCTTCCATTTTATATCTGGGTGTAGTAAGTTGTCTATTTCACATTCTGCAAATAAATGTTTGAGTTTAATGTGTTTATTTAGAGCAATTCTGATTTCCATATCATTATTTGGTAGATTTTAAATTATAAAAATGAATGTCATGTATGGAATCAGAAATAATGGCTTTTAAGCAATTATGTTGATTTTGCATTTTTAACTATCATGGTAAATTTGAATTGGTAATTAGAAATACTCAAATTATGTGGACTATGCATTTTTCTAATTTCTTTTGATCTGGGTGTAGTAACCTATGGGTCTTGTACCTGCTGTGATTCCCAAGTCTTTGCCAACACTTGGTAAGAAGAATTTCTGGCTTCCTGATGCTTCCAGTAGCAGCCTGCATTTGGAATGTCATTGTAAGTGACTCTAGGATAACTTTCCTAGGAAAAGTTGATGAGAAACACACAAGGATAGATTTAGAAAGGAATGTGCCTGACAATAGTTTCTTTAAATTTGTCTTAGTTGCTGATGAAGGATTGTTTAATATTTGTGCTTATGGAAGAATTCAGTTTGAGGCCTCTTTTTAGTTATAGAGTACTTTGGAAAATGAAGAGTAACAGTTAAAATATTCTCGTCTTGGTAATTATTTCCCCAATGTCTGTGTTTCATAAGTCCTGGTTGGTATAAAGATGGTTACAAGGATGGAAATAGACTTCAAAATGTTTCATCGGATCCATTATGCTGCTTATCACTATTTTCACTGATGATAACCCATTTTTATTGTCCTTTCTGTTAAGTAGCTAAATGTTTAATACTGTCATGAGTAAAAAGTCACTGAAGATTTTCTTATAGCTATTTGAACACTTTCTGATGAGAAAGTTAAAACTCTTTGTTGTATAGATAACAATTATTTTAGTATTTCATACACGAATACTATATTTACATCTTTTCCCCTTTTCCCCAACTTTTCCCGTCTTTCCTATGCTCTTCTTGATTGCTGAAAATGTTTGTGCATGAAATTTAATTTGAATATAAAGTATTAAGATATGGATATGGGTGCTAGAGAAATTGCCCAGTGGATAAGCACTGGCTTCTTTTTTAGAGGTCCCATTACTAGCATTCATATGACAGATCACAAGAATCTGTAACCTGTGTGGTGCACAGACATACACACATGCAAACATAGCATTAAACAGTAAAATGCATTAATATCATATTAAAAGATAAGTATACAATCATATTGCCTATGCTTATTTCAAAATGAATTAAATAAATCTTAGTAACACTTTGTCTGGTAACAATGTGCATACAACGAATTGCTCTTCATCATCACATAACTGTTCTTTTTAAATTTTTCTTTTTTGGATTTTTTTTTTGAGACAGGGTTTCTCTGTGTAGTCCTGGCTATCCTGGTACTCACTCTGTAGACCATGTTTGGTTGTAAGCATAGCCTTTAATGGTTAAGTCACCTCTGTAGGCCCAGAAATTCTTTTTAAAAGTTATTGTATTTGATGATTGCTGTTAGAAATTTAGTAATTAATTTTTAGGGTAGATATTTTAACTGTTATATGGGGTTTTGTCATTAATCATAGTGACTACTACAAAGATTTTCATAATGGTAAGGGATGGCTATATTCCACAATATCAAACACATGTGGCCAATGTATTCAAAGAGGAATGATCCCATCTAAAATGACAATTGCATTTGTGCTGGAGAAAATGGATAACCTCAATAGGATTTGTTCTTTTATATTGCATACTTGGTGGGTTTCAGTATGATACCTTTAAAAATACAGATGATTTGAGAGTAATTTGTCATTTTAATATTCATTTTGTCAGATGATTTTAGTGTTTGGCATACATTAGATTTTTTAATAACTGCTTACAGATCAATAAAAAGCACAGATATAGGCCAAGATGTTTCAGTAACCCCTCAAATGAGAAAATGCTAACCTTTTCTTTTTGACGTCAATTAATCATTCACAAATAAATGATTTCATTAAATATAATATCTTTATATATTTAAAGCATGAAAAATGTTTCTTTTAATTTTTCCACATCTGATAGAAATTTTCTAATCAATATGGTTATAAGCAAGGGCAGAAAAACACAATGAAAATGATCTGTAATTTCTCATTAGATAGAATTAACTATCACCAAAGAAAGTACAGTTTAAAAAAAATGCTCTTGTAATGCTAAAATTAAACAAGTTTTAGCACCAAAAGGAAAGCTAAATCTCTTCATTCTGTTTCTATGGCAATATATTTGAGTTTATTTCTTCATTACTGTCAAAAACATAGGGCTTTCAGTGTTATTTTTAGTACAAATTATACTGAAGTATCATTAGAGGTGTTGGGGCTTTGGAACTTACACACTTCTCTTAAGCATCATAAAATCTTCAACATATAGAATAGACTAATACCATAATAGTATAACATATTTCATTATATATATGTGTGTGTGTGTGTATGTGTGTGTGTACATACTTTTGTCTTCTAAAATATTCAAGACATTATTCAAACTGGTTTAAATGGTTTAATTCTACTAGATTCTACCAGTAGATTCTTGGAGAGCTCTTACCAGATTACAAGACTGGTTTGTAAGTCAAGCTATAGCTTTTTTAGTATACTTAGGGAAAAAAAGTAATCAGATCGACATGAACTTTACATCTTTCTTGGGCCATTAGGAATTTTTTTTTGTTTAATACAGAATATTTAGATAAAAGTCAATTTTTTTTCTTTCTAGTTTTATAGTGAGAGGATCTTTATGTGTTTGTATATTTCTTTTCAAAAATACTGTTGATTTCTATTTACAACATATAACTAGCAGGGTCATGTTTTGTTACTAGAATTTTGGAATGTTGATAAGAATTGACTCATTCAGATTAAATGATTGTATTTAACTAAAGTATTCTTAGCAGATTCTGGGTTAAAAGATTTTAGGGAAGTATGTGCTATGTCATTGACCAATGGTTATACATTATCTAGGGTATGGGATGGGGCTGATAAGAAGGTATAGTTTCAGGAATGGTAGGCAGCTTTGGGAAAAGGCTAGAATGATCTATAACAGTGAGGAAGAGAGGAAGGTAAATACATTATAATCTCTGAAGTACTATTGTATGCTTAAATTAGACTCAAAAGTTGGCATTTCTTTGGAGGTAAGGTGCTTGCGACATTTTCTCATCTCTCATTGCAATTTCTTGAGATATGGATAGATTTAGGCATAACAAACACATCCTGACTTTCTTGCTGAACACAGTAGACAGTTAACTCAAGTTGGAGTAGATTATCACTGAATTTCAAAATCTTCTCACATTCCTAGGAACAATCAAGTTCCTATTCACAATTATAGAATGCATGACACGGAGCTAATTGTTTTGTAGGTGATGCAATCACAATGTCCTTTCTGTGGTTGTTTAAATGTAGCTATAGTTCTTTAAAAGAAGAAAGACTATCTTGAGTCAAGTACATTGTAAAAATTAAGTCAGATGAAAACTGATTTCTCTAATCACAAAATAAACAAAACACATATAAACCATATTTACGAGATGAAGTTTTTCAGTAGTTTTTCAAATTTGTGTTTGTTCTTGACATCATTACAGGCTTACACATTGATCTCCAATCTAACATCACTGCAAAGACAAATGCATTTTGATTTAAAACTCCTGAACTATTTACAAAAGAAAAATGAAGTAAAGGAAATTAGACTCCTGACAGATAAGCAGCAAAGGAGGCAGGCTTCTATCATGAAAAGCATATTCACCACTTGAATTAGATAATAAAATGTTGATAAGTTTTCCATGTCTCCTGAAATCCATCCTCTTATTATCAGGTACCCTTTTCAGCAACAGTTACAATTGGACATATGCTTATTAATCTGAGTAACTACTAGGGAAAAAACAAACAAACAAATAAACAAACAAAGAAATAAAACAAACAAAGAAATAAAAATCTTTGAACAGCATCAGGCCTTTTTCTTCTTTTGGTCAAATTTTCCTCATGACAATGGCTTGTTTCCTTCATCACTTTTAAATCCTGTATAAAAAAATTTCAATACATAATTGATATAGTCTATATAAAATGGAATTTACAATGTCTGATTTTTTAAAAAAAAATAGGTTGTTTTACAAAGCATGTCTTTAAGGAGATGGTAAATTGAGAAAACAAATGTGTTCTATCAATCCATGAGCTGTAGTTAGGTGGCCATAATAGCCAGCTCCTGTTGGAGTGAACTGAGATTCAAATGGTGACATGGAGGGAAGAGCTTCTGTCATTTACTATAAAAGGATTCACTGAATGCCACACTTATTACACTTTTGCAAAGAAACATGCTTGTAGTTTCTTGGTTGGATTTTAGTGAGATATATTATGTTGCTTCCCTATATGATCCACTATTCACATGGTCTAATGCATATTCAAAAGAATAAGCACTCTTTTGTCATGACAAGTAGTTGATAAATAGTCTCCTAACTGGACCCAGTTTTGCTAATAAGTTACTATTAATGTCTATTAATTAGTATTTCATCTCAATGAAAATATTTTATTGACCCAAATCTCAGGGGTTATCTTAGAAGAGAGGGTGAGAAAGTGTACAGGTTGGAGGATGAAGAAGAGCAAAATGGAATATGTTTTTCTGGTCTATCAAGGCCATTGCATATTTGAACTCAGAGTGGCTATATTAATTTGCATAATACCTGGACAATAATAGGCTAAAAACAAATTTAACATGGATAGCGAAGTGTTTAAAGTCTGTACATTAAAATTCCTATGCTAGATACACATAGGATTTTTATCCCAGGGGCATTGGCCTGTCCAGTTTGACTGCTTAGCAAATTCTGCTTCATTGAGATACTGTCTCACCATAGAAAAGCGTTTGCAGAAAAACACCTGAGGCTGACTCTGGCTTATGTTCATGCACATAAACAAACTTAGCACCATACATATGTGTACCTGTGTAAATAAACATTTATATGCATATAAATACATACATTCTAATTACATTTTAATGTACAGTTGTACCCCTTCTCTCTTTCCCGTACTCTATCTGCCTATTTGCTCTTTCTGTCTGTTTTTCCTTTCTTTCTATCACTCATCTACAAATATTCTTATGTAGAGAAAAGATATATGGATAGACTATATATGTATATATATATATATATGTGTGTGTGTGTGTATGTATATATAATTTTTCTTCTCATAAAAAAAGTCTTTTCTAATATTTTGTTTGTAAAGACAAATATGAGATCTTATGTCAAGATGTTTCTCATGCTACTCAAAATGAAATGAAGCATGGAAGATTAAAAAGGCAAATTGCCTCTTATGAATCTTAAAATTTACAAGAGTGATTTAGTGTTAAAATTAGCCCATGAGTGGTGCATAGCCCATCCATTCACAAAAGGAAGAATTGTACAATCTTGTTAATTAAATACTCTTTGAATATTATGTATTTTGAGTACTCTTCAGTAGACTGACATCTGAGGTTTTTATACTGGGATAATTCTTTCAGTAATCATTTAATATAATGTAACAAGTATTCGTGACATGATGTAGTTGAAACGTATTCACTAGACAAATAATAGCCTACGCTTTTTCATTATATTATATGATCTTTATATTTATCTTTCAGATGAAATATTTATATAGTGGGATAGAACAGTCACAGAGAAATTCACATTGAAGGCATCTAGTTCAGCATGGAAGAAGTGGAATATGACTCTTAAGTTTCCAAGAAGGTATACTTGTCTTCTCTATAAAATATAATATTGAGGGCTATGTTATGAATACTCTATATTTTTGCAACTGACTTTCACATGTCTCTTTTTTATATGTAGGCTTTATATCTCATTTTCATTTAAATCATCATCTCTTTAATCCTTAACTCCTGAGTTTGCCCGTTTGTGAGGGAGTTGTACATTTTTGCATGTTAATACTGTGTATCAACTCTATACATTAGAGGATCACAAAGCATTCCCAGTGCCTATCACAGACCAATTTGATGTATACAAATGGAAGAAAAAGTATCATTAACAAAACAGAATCAAAATTCTTCAAAAGTAGAAATAGGAGCACATATATAGCCATTAGATCGTAGGAGTGGCAACACATTAGAAAAATTCTAATACCTCATACCAGGCCAGGCTCCCTGGAACTCTAAGAGATCAACCTGCCTCTGCCTTCAGAGTGCTTGGATTAAAGGCATGCACCACCATATCCTAATGTTTTGAACTTAATTTTTTTATTATTTGTTAATGATAAGTTATTGTAAATAATTAATTCATGTAATATAGATTGCACACAATATGTATTGATGGTATGTATCATAAAATGCCTTCTTCCTCTATTTTCAAATTAAAAGTTTTACAGTTTTGGTATGAACTAGAATAACTAACAAAATAAAGCTGAAATATATTTATACCTTTGAAGTTAGTTTATTGAAAGCAGGATGGGAGAATTTAAAACGTTTGGCATATTGTTACTGCACAAATTTTCATTTTCCATTTATAACCATCTAGTGCCTATCAAAGTTCTATTAGTTTGCAAATGAGTCTGCTGTCTTCAGTCATAAATATAACTGTTTATTGGATAGAGATCGGGCAAAACAGTAGAGAATGAAGATGTAAAGTAAAACTGATGGCAATATTCATTGAAAAATCATGGGGAAATATGATGCCTGCTTTATTGCAAAATTTGATTCTGACTAGGGAGGTTATGTATTTGTGTTAGGGTATTCACAACAGAATTCTCTGTAATGGTGACAATGTGTGGATGTGCTGTATCTCTTTTATTTGTAGCCGAGATCCATGTTTCTTTGTGGACCTGACTGCATAGAAGACAGTGGACCACCATTCTATTTCTGTTTCAGGTTGGTGGTCTGAAATGAGAAGAGTCAATAGTAGATTGGGATAGAAGTGTAGAACACTGGAACTGAGATCAATATTTTCCTGGTATTCCTGATTGCAGATCATAAGTTCTTATTATTCAATTCTACTAAAATCCACAATGTTCGGAATGCCATCAGTACCACCTTACTGGAACAGAAGAAGGATTCCTTTTTTAATATTTCTGGATCTAGGCTTCCTTGATCTCTTCTCAGAAACAAAATGCCCAGTTCCAATGCATCACCTTCTTTCCACCAATGTGTTTTACGAAGCAGGTATATAGAATGTTCATGCACATCTCAATTTCATATACGGAGCTGAGATAACACATAATAGTTATCACTTATAAACAACTGGATGCATAATATAAGGAATAATTACAAAATTTTTCTGATCTTTAGAAAATGTTGTAGTTGAAAAAATTAAAAAGAGTAATGTTAACATCCATTAAATACATTTCTGAGTGATATCTGTGTACATTCATTTTTCAAATGTTATTTATTTAATAAGAAATAAATATTTATATCTTCTTTGTTTCTTCTCTTCTTTTCATCCAAAAGGGTTGAAAATAGAACCCAAAGAATGGCTATTTCTCTGTCAATGTGAGATTAATCCATCTCCCTCACTCTGGAAGCTTACTTAAACAGAATACAATATTTGAGAAATAATAAAACAGAGAACAGATGTTAACAATTGCACTTTGTTACAGGAGAAAAGCTATTCTCTTTTTAAATATGTTTTTTTACTTTTGACGCAGGATTGAATCCATTGCATAGTGCATGTTGAAAAAGTCCTTTACCACTGAGCTATATGATCAACTACCATTTTTATTAATATTTTTTTTCTAAATGCAACAGTTTATTAATGCTGCCCAGCAAAGAGATCATTAAACATTCTTTCCTGGAAACTTACAATTCAAAATTGAAGTAGAAAACAACAATGTAATTCAACCCATAAAATTCTGTCCTCTGCTCTAGGAGCTACTCATGCAGATAAAGGCATAAGCATGACGTTATCCACCGAGTTCTGTCCTCTAAACTTTATTTCTGGAGTAACAAACAAATTAGAGAAAAAAATAAATTCATCGTTTGATGATTATTTTTATTTACTTTTAATTATGAGCACATGTGGGGAGCATGAAGACATGAATACAGGTGTCTGCAAAGGCTGACAAATTGGATGACCTCATGCTATGATTGTATCAGATCAACATGGGTACTGGGAACCAAACTAGGTTCCTCAGTAAGAGAAGCATTCACTCAACTTATAGTCATTTTTCTAGCCCTACATTCGTTTTCTCTTGATAAAGAACAGTTTGAAAACAAGTGTAAGTAAAGCCCACAAACAGTGACAAAACAAACAAAAATGTCTATTGAAAAAGCAGGAAAAGTACAGGAATTTGGTAGTGTTAGTTATTGTTAAAATGTCAATGAATACATGTTATTGAAATATTTAGGGATTTTTCTATTACTAAGCATATTGCTAACATTACTCTTTATGTTCCCAACACCATAACTTACCTTAGAAACACATATTCTGGTAGGAAATATGTCAAGGTTTGAACTTGTTTTAAAGATTAATGTGAGAAAGCCAGATGATGGATATCTGTAATTTCAGCACTTGGGAGAAGGAGCAAGTAAAAATAGTCCAAGGTCATGCTTGGCTGCAACAGGCCAACTTGATCTACATCATAAATACTGTTTCGAGTCAAACTTATTAAGAATTATTATGAGGAGCAAATAAAAATTGTTCTTAAGGGTAATGGATAGAACTATCATATGCAGTCTATTTTACAATATATTTGCCTTGATTGGTGTAGTTTCCCAGGGTTATACTTTGCTTTCATCATTGGCATACAGAGTGAAAATGTGTTAAATATACGGAATAATTCATTATAAAATAAACTATAAAAGTTCATTATAAATAACTAATCCATGTAAATAAAAAATAGTATAGAATATTTTTCAGCAAACTATTTTCATAGGAGTCTAATGAACAAATTACTTTATAAGCCAAATGTTATCTTATATTTGTTTTTTATTGTTAATGATTACACTCTGGTCAGAACTGACTAGCTTAACAGGCTTTCTGTTGAGAACTAGCATTGGAATTTTGAGTTTTACACATTTGTTCTAAAGTTATCTAAAATGAATTTATCTACAGTTAACTAAAGAACTAAAAGTGTCATATGAAATTTGAACTGTCACTGTGTATTAAAATGCCAAAATATTTGAGTTTCAAGTTGTTCTCTTTGTTTTAGTTTTAGTAATATAACATATTATTTTAATAACAAGTTCAGTGGTTTAGATAAATCATAATTTGTGTGCCTGTCGATTGCTAGGGTGTCCAGCTGTTGATGAAATGGCCCTGCCAAGTTCAACATGTGTTCTTCTCTCTGTGCACAGTGCCTCTTCCTGTTATCACAGTTTCTTAGACCACAGAAAGCTGGAACATGTAGTCATGGAGAGAATAAAGTTAATTTGAGGGCAAATACAATCTCCTGCTTTGATTTGTATCTCAGAGCCTAAATATTGCAGTCATCCTAAATTGTAATGGAAGTGGTATTGTTATTTTTTAGAAAAGAATAAATACTCCAATATTCTATCACATAATACACCAAAAAGAAAGGGGTTTTGTTACTGAGGCATAAACCAATTGAAATAGGTCTTACTGTGATTAGGAAAAACTAGCAATATTGATAATATTGTTTGTTAAACAGTTAGTAAATTTCATTATTGTAATTAATTTAATATTATAGAATCATATTAAGTGTTACATTAGCTCACTGAAAAATATATTCTGAGTGTGGATCACATGATTTGTTCAGTAATTTTCTGTAGATAACTTATTTTCCATTACCCACAATGCCATACCTATTACCAAGAGATAATGGACAGTGTTTTCTTATGAGCATTTGTGTAACAAGCTATGCATACTTAGTTCAATGACAAAGATGTAGGAGAGAAATTGATAGAAATGAATGAATGAATAAATGAACGAATACAACAATATGACAAGTAGCATCTATGTGCCTATAAATAAAGTAGAATAAATTATATCCACATAATCTCCAGACAAGCAGAAAACCTGATAATCTATAAGATTTTAAATTTTACTCCAATGTGATAGAAATACAGACATCTCTCACATCTATATTTAAGAACACAATTATTTTAATTATTTCCCATAGGCTATTCCAATTCCTTATAGATTTATATCAAAACAAACTTGATTTACAGGCTTTGAAGTCTTGCAACCATTTCTCAGTATTATTTTATGATTTCTGGCTCACTCCTTCAAACTTAAATGTTGATGTCAACGAAATTACTTTGGCTTGATTCTTCAAGTGACAACTTCTAGCAGACAGGATGCCCATCAGTGTCACTGATGTATTTTAAAGTAAGAGAAATGTTCAGCTGTGTTCCAATGAATGTTTCTTCAGACATCCAGATTTATATGAAAAATATATATATTTCTAAAATAGCACTTGCTTCTGAAATTCCAACACTCAGAGAGCTTGAATTTAATTGGTCAAGGCAATTATTTAAATATCTCCCCAAGAGTGAGCATTTGGGATGTCTGTCTTAAGATAATATCACATCTACTTTTAACTGAGTTCCTCATATTTTATAATTTTATTCTTGTGTTTTAATTTTGAATGACTTAGGAGAAAAATCAACATTTCAAATGTCATTCAGATGTTTTCTGACAAGACATGAACCATTCAAATTTACATGAATCATCTACTTGGTATATATTTTTAATAGTCAACTATATATCTTTAATATATAGGCATTGCTTTACTCTTATGTAGAAATTAGGAAATGATAATACAAGCAGTACATTTTTAATCCCATCTGTAAGTTAGTGTAAGAGCAGAGTGTTAACATTATTGGAAGCAGACTTAAGTTCTACAGTCAGTTTTCATTTCTTAAGGAACACATTTCCTATTACTGTAAATGTTTTATTTTGTTTTGTTGAATCTCAGAGTAGAATCACTTTTGCTACTTAGTAATTAACAAAAAATATCTGTTATAATACATCATTATAGATCATTGCCAAATAAAAGGCAAGCACCAGATGGTGTGCTTTATGTTAAGCTACACTGCATATGCATTAAAGCTCATTTTCCCACTGCAATATTACAATTTCTTTTACAGAAATTCTTTACTCTTTGGGAACTATGAAGGAAGGTGCTGTTTTACCAGTATGAACACATGGAAGTTGTATCATTACTGCATGTTTTATGGGTTATTGTAGGAACTAATTTATAATTTATTTTTCTTTATCTCTTCCTGTTCCTTCTCCTCTTTCTTGTACTCCTGCTCTTCATGGTAGTTTTCAGTATTACTGTATGAACAATTGGCATGAGCAACTAATGATAAATTGTCACAAATCTAATGTCTAATCAAATCATCCTTTTGACGATGCTTTAAGCATCATGTAGCCCACAATTTCTCCCATTTCCAATCTAATCTTTAAATTTGTTTTATTGGTTTATTTAGCTAGCTTACACACTTATATTAGCTAGCATACACTTATATTCTGTAGTTACTCCCTGCCTTCATAATGGTATTTAAATGGATGAGATAATGGAATATTTATTCATTGAGATATTCCAGTTGTCATCTGTAATTCAATGAGTATATTAATTATAAATTACTAGAAATACTATTTAGATAGTATGAAGTATATTTGAGGTACATTGCATAATTATCAGTTATATAATCATTACATCTCAACTAGAAATGTTGCTTTCCTCACTGTTCAGTTTTTTATCTATTAATGAATCTGAAAATAATTAGCATATAGGTGTTGGGGACTGAGATACCCCGTGTTTGGGGGCCAAAATGTTGCGGATCACTCTGTCAATGTTTGAACCCACACTACCAAAAGCCTTGGGGGCTAAGTTGTTAGAGCCCGCACTGCCCCAAGCAGCTCCAGTCTGCCAGTTGGGTTCAGCAAGAGAGAGAGTGAGGACGGACTCGAAGAATGGAGACCAGGCAGAGTGTGATTCAATCCCGTTTATTCTTCAGTCTCTCTTCTTAGTCCAAGACCTAAGTCTTGAGTTCCTAGTCCTTAGTTCCTAGTCCCTAGTGCCTCCAAATTACAAGTTACTTCTTCCAATTGCTAAGTGCCTAATGTCTAATTCCAAGTTCTTCCTCCAAGTTGTACTGAACTCTTCTGTCTGCTTCTCGCCTTTTATATGTCTCACTTCTAAGCCATGCCTCTAAGTCACACCTTTAAGTCATGCCCTTAGGCCTTATCTCTAAATCTGATCTCACTAAGTCACGCTTTTAAGTCACACACCTTTAAGTCTCACACACCCAAGGGAAAATCCTGGGTATCTAAAGCAAGATGTTTTCAGAGTGTGCTCAGCTGTTGTAGGCTATTGTAAATAAGCCTCTTGTCAGGGTATATGGCTCAAGATGGCTGCAAGGATGATAGCTGTCTTCTGTTGGCTGGCTCCTCAAAAATAGGTAGAGACTTACATTACTTATATTATGAAAAAAATTGGTAAGAGAGAAAAAGGTTAATAATTAATCTGTTGTTCTGTGGTTATGAAGAATCAGGCAAAATAATTTATGGACATTCATTGTAGATATAATCATAATTTTCAAAATAGAATTAAACAAAATAACCTTTTATTAATATGGGAAAAGTTTCACACAGAACATATTTTAATTTTCTTTTCAAGATAGTGTTTAATGAACAAGGGGTGTAGAGCTACTGTTCTTATAAGCATGGACAGAATAAGCTGGCTATATCTGAGATTGTGAAAATGGAAATTAGGAATAAGTTTAAAAAGTAATTATGCATAGTTCTCCTTATGGGTTTTGATTGGTAGTCTTGAGCTCTACATTGCCTGTACTTAGTTCTCAAACTTCAAGTATCATGTTAATAGTTTCCTTTTTCATAAAGAAAACAAAAACTGGAAAAACATATCAGAAAGCAAATGTGCCTGGGCATTCTTTGTTTCTAGATTCAGAGTTTACACACAGTATAATAATCTAAATGTACAACAAGAACCCTGGAATGGCAGTTTTAGAGATAAGGACCTATAAATAGAAGAGGATTTACCTGGGGTAATACTAGAGGATGGTAGCGTGAGGAATCAGCATGCTTCTTTATAATGTATCAAATTTTTGATGATCATATTTAATCAATAAACAGTTAGAAATTAAAAATATCAACTGGCCGTTTCCATGTAATTTTTCCATAAATT
This sequence comes from Arvicanthis niloticus, assembly GCF_011762505.2. Classification (NCBI taxonomy): domain Eukaryota; kingdom Metazoa; phylum Chordata; class Mammalia; order Rodentia; family Muridae; genus Arvicanthis; species Arvicanthis niloticus. The sequence continues at coordinate 6,719,892 of NC_047674.1, read as the reverse complement.
CCTTAAGATCTCCATTGGTTTATTGAAATTTAGCATTGGGCAATTAAACTTAGAGGAGAGGAATTCAAAGATATAAATATGAATGTGAGACTATTGTTCATATTTCTTTTGTTTAATCTTCTATAAAACATGTTCAGGGTATTGCATCTGTTTGCTATCTTTGGAAACAGTAATTTTTCTTTAAGCAAATCTGATGAAATACCTCTTGATATTCACATTGTCAAATGTTCTAAGAAATGCACAAAGTTGTTAAAAATGATGTATATTAATCTCCATCACTTTTTTATTTTTTGTTACACTAGTGAGATTTTTCTAACAATATGTACTGAAACAAAAACTCTGCTTAAATCACAATTTCACGCAACAAGATATAAATCTGTCACATTAAATGTTAATCTCCTACTTGCTGACTTTCCTACACTATAAGAAACATCTTAAAATTCCCTTACTGTGTATTGTACTATGGCTATTTTAAACCTATTGTCTGTGGAAGGTTTTAAAATGTGCAAACCTTTATAGAACTCCACTTTAAAAAGTAAAATGAATAAGGAAAGACTAATACGATGGAATGAATAGAAGTGTCAAAATGGAGATTCACCATTTATTATAAATTACCTTCCTTTTATTGGTTTCAGTCAAGCTTTTGAGGTTGGATAAACAGTTCTCTGAGATTGACTGAGTATGCTTCATTTGTACATAAACATGTTCAAGAACCATAACAGTATTAGAGGTTGAAGAATTTTGTATACATTGGACAAATGCACACATTTTATCTTTAGGTAGTATTTATTCATCACTTGTCATGAATTTCAATGACTGAGAATGGCATGTGCATAGAAAACATGTTTATTTGAATAGATGGAGAATCCAGCCTTGCTTCTGAAGAGGTCTGGCATATGAAAAGAGTATTTGAAGCATTCACTGTCATTCAAGTCCAGGTAGTGAAAAAGCTGGCAGTTAATCAAAGTCAGATATGTTAGGGAGAGTAAAAATTGCAAATAAATAAGAAAGTAAGAACTTATTTTGAAGATACATTTAAAATCCAGAGTACTAACTATCCAGAACACTTCTGGCCATTCCAGGCTTAAAGAAGTTCACTAGCAGAGTTAGATATGGAAGAAACAATGCAATTACTTTCAATTATTTGACCTCTCACCTCAAAACTAAGGGCCATTGAGGGTCTTATGAAAACATAATATATCAGACACTTCCTAAAACATGTACATGTATGAAAAAATATATTAAAATTGCCACGTAATGAGGGAAACCAAACTCCAACTGGATGCTTATCATCACCATTGATGCTTTCATTACAGGGAATGGATTACATTGAATTGAGCCATTTGCTGAAGACGCCACATGAAAATCCCCCAAACAATGCAAATCATTGTTTTCTCTCCACAAACTAATGGTAAGGCTACATTGCTGAGGTGTTGAGGACCGCACTAGTCCCACGTTGGGGTGGCCAAAAAATGTCTTGGCCTGAGCAAAATGTTGAGGCCCGGGCTGACCCACGTTTGGGGGGCCACTGGATCCCGGCCCAAGCTGCCGCTCCAGTCTTTAGGTCGGGGGTTCAGCAAGAGCAAGGGTGACGGCAGATTCTACGTAATGTCTGAGATTCCTCTCTGATGATCCCTCTATAGTCTCTGATCTCCGTCTATATTCTCTGATCTCTGGTTCTGTCTTCTATCGTCTCAATTCTGATCTGTTCTGTCTCTGCCTTTTATATGTCTCACTTCTAAGCCACGCCTCTAAGTTACACCTTTAATCATGCCCTTAGGTCTTGTCTCTAACGCTGATCTCTATACTTCTAAGTATACTATTAAGTCACACACCTTTAATCTCACACACCTTTAATCTCAAGGTATCTAAACCAAGATTATCCGAGTGTTCTCAGCTGTTGTAGGCTATTGCAATTTAAATCTAATGTCAGGGTATATGGCTCAAGATGGCTGCAAAGCTGATAGCCGCTTTCTGCTAAAAGTCGGCCCCCAACACTGAAGACGACTCCTACACAATTCATTGAACATGGAGATTCTAAGCTAGTAATTAAATGGAGAATTCACTACTATTGATTAGTAGTTTATGGTTCAAGAATATGTTCTGCATGCTAGTAGAGAAAAATAGATAAACACTACCCCAGCTCCAAACTCTTGGATGTGTAATGATGACTTACCTGCATGATGGGCTCTTGAGATGGTGAGACAAAGCTGGTGGGAGTAACCAACTTCTCTCTGATTGGATTTCAAGTCTACTCCATGAGATGGAACTCATGTCTGACAGTGCTTAGCTGGCTAAGAACCTAGAACTAGACAGGTCAGGGACCCATGTGAAAACCAAATACTACTGTTCTGTAGAAATGTAGCAATAAAATGATTCTTAATGCTATTCCGATACACTCATTGATCAGTATCTTGTTCAGTCATCATCAGAGAAGCATTCTCCTGCACTAGATTGGAACAAATACAGAGACCCATATATTTACATTTTGAATAGATTGAGACCTTGGAACCCTCAGTACTAAATGGGATATCTTCATTAAATCCATTCCCTCAGGACTCAGTAAACTTTGCAGATAAGGAGATAGAGATATTGTAAGAGCCAGTGGAATGGGAAGACATCAAGGAAATGAAATATTTCAGATATAACAGGACTGATGCACATATAAATAAACTCAGAGACTGTAACGGCATTCACAGGGCCTGAACCATTCTGGTCCAGATGTGATCCCAGCACTGAGAGGAGTAGTGGACAAAAGACCTCCTCTCTATCCTAGAAGCTATACTCTATTGATATCTATTCCCAAATGAAAATTATTTTTTACCAACATAGATTTTCATAGAGAAACAAAACACTCTTAGGGGAAGGCCCCATATGTTTCTAACTAAAAACCTCAATGGCATCTTTGGAGAGTCAATGTCTCATAATATTTTATCAGGGCAGAGTTTTTAATCTTACATGTCCTTTGGGTCTATATTATGGCATCCATTTTTCTTTAAAATGGAATTCCTGTGTGTACAGTCATGTGTGTGTCTGGGTCTGCATGTGTTTCTTGAGCTTTTTATTTTAGCCAAAATTACTGTGCACTGTTTTAAAAATATATTTATGTCTTAGTTAATTTTATAAAGAAAAATTAGTTTATAAATATTCTAAGCTAAGTCATATTTTCATTATATTTCTTTGTGGGTAATTTGAAGATGAAAATTAAAATTAATTAACATAACTGCATGTCATAATAAAGCTTATGCTCATCCAAGGGGAAAAAAGAATGAATAGCACATTAGAATGTGAGAAAATACTTTGTAACAGTTTATCTGATGGTGGATTAACTTACAGAATATATAAAGAACTCATAAAAGTAATCATTCAAAATACAAAAATCCAAATCAGTAAATGAACCAATGAAATGAAATTCTCAAAATATACAGTAGAAACCAGTAGTAAACAAAATAAATGTCATTGTTTTCCATTAAGAAAGTGCGAATAAAACTAAATTGAATTTCCTTCTCATCCATGTCTGATTGTTAATTATTTCTGTGGGAAAGACTGTGTGAACCATAGCTTGTGAACAACTTCAAGCAAACAGACATGGTGGGGCATATGCACACATGAATTCACAGAGATCATAGCAGTGTGCACAAGATAAAGATTAGGCCAAACAAAATCCAAGAATGTAATAAGAGAAGTGTGCAAAAAATAGCATACTTGGCTGAGAAGCTATGTGCAATTCAAAGTTACTGTAGAAGAGGAAACTTAGTTTTCTCTATTGGTGTAACACTGGATCCATCAATCATACTTCTGAGTACACTCCATGATCAAAGTGGTTGACCAACAGGAACTGTAATTTATAATTTTTGTGTTATGTTGGACTTGTTTGTTTGTTTTGAGAAAGGAGGAAAATTTTAATCTTAAACAATAGGGTATACCATCCAAGCAAATTTAGGTCAATACACCACAGAGAGAGAGAGAGAGAGAGAGAGAGAGAGAGAGAGAGAGAGAGAGAGAGAGAGAGAGAGAGAGAGAGAGAGAGAGAGAGAGAGAACACAAATGTGTGCATACACACCTTTGTTTACAGCTGCTATATTTATAAGAGAAATTCAGAGAATCAGCCTTGGGATCTATCAATACTGAATGGTAAAGAATATGTGATATATGCTATAATCAGTTCAGGTAAATAAACTACCAGACTACCAAGTGCTGGCATTGTGTGATTACTTCCAGAACTTTTTGTCATGTCCAGAGGCTTCAAAGAGTGCTGGAGTACAACTTAGGACAACAGAGAATAAGTCCCAACTGTTTTCTGACCCTGAGAACTCTCACTGCCCATTTTCATTTAAGATATTTTTATAACATTCTTAGTCCTGTTGAAACAAATCAGTTTATGTGTGTGTATGTACATGTGTGTATGTGTATATGTGTGTTTATTTTGTGCATATATGTACATATATGTATATGTAGGAGATTTGTTCATAAAGAAGAATGAAATTATTGTTTGTAGTAAATTGGAACTCTATAAAGGCATTTGTTCTTCATTCTATTGCCTAAATTTTTTTCAAGTAGGAAACAATAATTTAAAATTATTATTTCCTAATAATTCTCCCTTTCTGTATTATTTTGAAAAATAGAATCTTGTTATTTTTAATAATTTGTTAATATTCTAAATACTTATTTAAACAAAGGATTAATACTTTGTTAGATTAAAGATTATTGCTTTCATGGCATCGATCTCAGAAACCTGACTTGTTTTGGAAAGGAAATGAAGAAAGGACAAAACAAGGATTTTAGAGAAGCTGGGGTGGAGTGGTCTGGCCATTTGGAAAGAGAAAGTGTAGTACCCTAGAAACTCACCATGTTTATTATGCATAGTCAACCAGAGAAGCCAGATTATTGCATAAAGCTAAACAAGGAAACAGGTTTAGGTATTCTCAATTGGAGCAATCTCTGCAGGGAGCAGGCTTTAGGCTGTAAATATCTGGAGGAGGAAAGCTCATAGATATCTTCCTCACACACTGTCAGCATTCGCACTTAGACCAGAGCAAAGTTTTGTCATTACTCTGTGCCTTCCCTGGGCAAGGCTTTGACATTCCAGTGGGACTGAACCATTGGTTGTTAACATGCCATACCAGTGTCAAGTGTACACATTCATTCAGGACTTCACTTGTTCCCTACAAATTCATAAATGTTCATTCTATAAAATCATGAACATTAGTTTTCATAATTATATACAATCTGCTTTAGTGATATTGAGCCCAGCTATCTTCAACTCCTCTTGCCCTTCCAAATTACTAACAGCTTCTCTTTACCATTCCTGTGATATATTCTTTTCTAATCGAAGCATGTGAATAGCACATTTTTTGAGTTTTGATTTTATTATGGCTTAACTGGGAAATTCCAATTTTCAAATTGTATTTTTATCTTATGAGATTTCATTTCCCATTGTGACTAAATAAAACTCTATAGTGTGCATACATTTTTGTTACTCTAATGAGGACCACCAAGGCTGATTTCACAATTTTAACACTCAATATTTCATAGTAAACAGTGGACTGTGGGCCATTCGTATGCATATTTTGGCTCTTATACAGTTTATTAATTTTTCTTGAAAGCCTAACATAAAATCATTTATTCGTATAAAAATTTGTTTATTTTACCTTATTTTTAGTGATTTTTATATCATTCAAGCTTTGAAATTTAGGGAAAATGTATTAAAGCATGAAATATATTACTCATTTGCTGTGAATTGAAATAGTCTCTGCTATGAATTTTTCACTGGTTTCCTTATTTGTAAATGAGTATTTTTAACATTTCTATAGTGTTGTCTATATGTATTTTACGATTCATCTTATCAGACAGTCTAAAGTTACCTCACTTGTCCATTTCTCTCATAATGCATTTGAGTACTGTGTTTTTCAGCTTTGCCTTTTCCTAAAGCTATAATAATGTCATTCTGCAAACATACTAGGGATTTTTCTCATTCTTGATTGATCAGTTGAACACATGCTTTAAAATTTGGTGATTTTAAATATTATCATGCTTGTATAACATTTGTATTCAGCTTCAGGAATAAAAAGTAAACTCAAGGCATATTACTACAAATTCTTTCAAATTTGTTTCCCTTTGTAGTTGGAATTCAAGTTTTTTTTTTCCAAAGTTTATTTTTTTTGTTTTATTTTTTGTGCCTTGTCTTACATATGGAAAATAAAATCCCACATCTCCAGTAATTTGCAGTTCCTTGGTATTTCTCCCAGCATGACTCAGACTGACCTCGTCCTCACTCTAGCCCAGGGAGGCCCAGAATGCACCTCTACACACCTGAGTTAGAATTACAGGTATGAACAATTATGCTCAGCTTGAGAGTTTCCTTCCCTTGATTCAGATTCTCAACTGGCTTTTGTCAGACGAAGCTGTCTGATTGGCAGCTATTCTCTTCAGTCCAGTACCAGATAACTTCCTACATTCTTTGTCCCGTTCCTTTTTTCTTTCTGCTGAAATTCAACTTTTTAGTCATTTTGTTGCCTTTCAGAAAGGCACAGATGACTACAATATTTTCTCATTTGTAGGCTTCCTATTATTTTACTATGAAGTATATAGTAGGATTTTTTTTTTCTGGGTAATTCTTAAAGGTTTATAAAAGCATAGCTGGATTTTTAAAATGTTTCAAATTTCCCTTGATAAAAACATTAGTTCTGCTTTATTTATTTTTAATTGTGATTAAATTATTGCTTGATTTATATTTCTCATTTCTATTATAATGCTTTCTATAATTTGAACATCTGTGTTTTATTATTTATTTTTATTTACCTGTATAATTATATCATTTCTCCCTTTTCTTTGCTCTCTCCAAACCCTCACTTTTACCCTCTGCCCCTGAACTTTTTAAAATTCATAGATTCTTTTCTCATTAATTGTTATTATGCACACACTCAGACACGATTTTAATACAACAACACAACATGCTCAATCTGTATAATGTTACTTTCAGGGCTGTATTTTAACTGTAATGTTATTTTTCAGGGCTTACTTTCTGTTACTAGATAACCAATTAATGTGCTAATTTCTGAGGAAGCCTATTTCTGATCTCAGCATTCCTTAGTTATCTGTAATTCTTTGTGTAATGATGATGCCTCTAGGACATTTTATTATCCACTTAAACATGCTTAATTTTTTTTGTCATTGATCTTACACTTAAGCAGTCATGTTGCAGAGATATCACGGATACTCTGCCATTACTATGAGACACAATATCATCAACAAATCTATGATCCACTAGCTTTTAAAATATTCCTTCTTTGTCTTCCACAATGATCCCTGGCCTAAAGTACAAGAGTTGCATTGTAGATACATCCATTGGGATTGGGTTTGATATTTGTGCTTTTGATTGGCTGAGGATTTCTGAAATGGTCTCTACTTAGCCTGGCAGTGGTGGCACATGCCATTAATCCCAGCACTTGGGAGGCAGAGGCAGGCAGATTTCTGATTTCGGAGCCAGCCTGGTCTACAGAGTGAGTTCCAGGACAGCCATGGCTACACAGAGAAATCCTGTCTTGAATAATAAATGGTCTCTACTGATTGTAAAGAGAAGTTTTATTGGTGAAGAGAAAACACTCTGTGTATTAACAATTTTAGATAGTAGTTAGGGATTGTGCTGGTATACTAAAGTGGTTGTAGCTGTTTCTACTCCTGTATAAAAGACATTATTAGCCCTGGGTAGTTGATTAGGTTTCTACTACCAGACATGATATCCTTCCTGTTGAGCACGTCTTAAGCACCAATGTATGCATGCCACTACTATACCTTTAAAATTTTGTGCCTTGGTGCTGGTCACTGAAATTCATAGGCTTCATAGTTGTGTAGGATGTTGGTTGTTTCCTTCCTTTGGAAGCTTGCTGCGTAGCTCAAGGTCTGATGTAAGCTGGTCTCCAGGGAAGAGTCGTTCAGATTATCTCCAACTGAGCTTCTCTGAGTCAGTAATTTTCTTTATGTTTCATTAATCACAATCATATATTCATTTGTGTCACATATTATAACAGTTCTACATGTCATTTTTTTATAATCAGTTTTATTTTACATTATTTAGGAAAAAATTTCTAATCTTAATTCATCCAGTATGTGTTGAGAATTTTATATTTGATATTAAAATGTATTTAAATTATCTGTGTTTCTGAAGAAATGTGAGATTTTCAACTAGAAAATCCATATCATATTAATGCAAAAGAAGGTAATGCTACATTGAAGCTGTATTCTTAACTTTCTGAGGAATGCTTTGTTCTTCCTTAACATTGCTCCTAGGGTTAAGCACTTTAGCTTATTAGCTAGAGCCTACAGAATTAACAATGATTTGTGCAATTATCTCTCTGTACCTAATTTCATACATTCTGTTCAAATTCTCTTCAGATCATTAACCTGGCAACATCTGCTGTATATAATCAAATGCCTATTGAAGGGAAACACTACCAAATTCTACTCACATGTTTGAATATTTACTGTCTTGTACATAGTTCTCATATTTCTCTTTTCTAGAAAATATCCATTCTGTTCAATGTATATATACAAATACACATACTCAAATGTATTAACTATATAAAACATTCCATTTCATTTGTTTATGTATATATATGTGTATATGTATATATACAAATTATACATATGTTATGTGCATATGTATATATACAAATACACATACTCAAATGTATTAACTATATAAAACATTCCATTCCATTCCATTTGTTTATTCTAAAACAGAATCTCTTTTGGCTTCATAAAATCTATAAGTGCATAAATAGCCATTGAATACTGCATCATTATATTAATACTGTATCAAATATATTTTCTTCTACTCAACCTGATGGAACTAAATACCATTAATAATTTTACCCCTCTTTCTATGCTGTTACTCATCAATTACCAAGATGCTTAATAGTTATTTTAATGATATAGTAGAAAATGGTTCTACAGAATGTTTATGAAGAGTGACAGGCAATTGGAGGTATTGGCTAGCAGTTGTCCAAATATGTGTTTGTTGGTATAGCATGACAGGGATTTCAGAATTGTTCTATAACTGTGTTAGGTTGGTGTTTCCTCTGCAGTCTCATTCCATATGTTCTTCATTTCCCAGGAATTCATTATTTCTGGTTCAATGATATTTGGTCCTTTTTGGCTGTTGTTGAGAGACTGGAATTTTGATACATATTTTCTTAATAAGTCTAAGGAATCACTGAAACTTATACACAGTTGTAGCTTTGATTTTTCAAAAACTACTTTTAGTAAGGGTTCTCAAATGCTTCAGTACCCTTTGTAGCTTACAACCCAAAGTTAGGGGAGAAAAGATGGCAAATAGGACAAGAGATGTCAACCTGTTTAGAAGTAGTTCTTTGAGGTGATTCTAATGTCTGTGTGTCAGGGTATCAGCATTCAAGTTCAGTAGTGTCAGGATACCAGACAGGAATTAAAGTAGTGGCACAATTCACTATAAACAGGCTTGCCTCTGGCAAATCAGCAGGAGTCAATGGTGGTGATCAGGACCAGCTAAGACACCAGAAGAAGATCCCTTCTCTGCCTCTCTCAAGAAAGTGAAATTCAGCAAAGATGAAGACAGAAGACCAACTCAGCATTGCAAGGGTAGCTACACAAGTGAGTCGTCAATGTCCATTGTGAAAATAGCAGGGGATTTATACTTTCTCCAAGCATCTTGTGTCTTTCCAAGGGTCTTGCTTCAGCAAAGCACCGAGTCTGCCTTAGCAAAATATAAACTATAACTTCACACAGTTTTCAATAGAACATTTTTACTGTTTAAAACTAAGTTCTATTGCTTGGTTTTGGTATTTACACTGAACCTAAAAATATTTAAATATTTAAAACCTTGTTATTTATAATATAGAATATATATATTTATTCTACTGTAATATGTTACCATATGGCTTCACAAATGGTCCTTAATGTTTTCTGTCTATTTCTGCGTTCCTTCCCTTACCCCACCTCTTACCTTCCCATTTAGATTTAAACCTTCTCTCATTCTTCCCTATCTATCCATAACTATGCATATTATATCCCTACCTTGGGAGAAGTCTTACTCCACCCATGTTTTTTACTCTATACCTAACCTGCGCAGTAATTTAGATTGCAGCATTTAGCAAAGGCTTAATAGCTAATAGACACATATAAGAGAATACATATATATCTTTGGAGTAGGTCTAGATTGGCTCACTCATGATGATGTTTTTCTAGTTATATAACATTTACCTACTAATTTCATGATTTAGAACGTTTTAACTGCTGAGTTCCATTGTAGAGATGAACCATTTTCAGTATACATTGCTTCATGTTTGACCACGTTATTTCCACTTTTGGCTATTATTAGTAGATAAGCAATGAACATATTTGAACAACTATCTGTAACATAATTTTGGATTTTTTGGGTATATGTTCAAGAGTATTATAACTGGATCTTAAGGTAAATGTATTCACAGCTTCCTGGGGAACTGACAAATTGCTTTCCTTAATGGCTATACAACGTTACACTTCCACCAGCAATGGATGATTTTTCCTCTTTCCCCATATTATGCTCAACATGAAATATCATTTGGTTACTGTTCTTAATGATGTGACTAATGAATATTTAAATCTTAGAGTAGTTCTTTTTTAACTTCCTTCTGAATTTCTGTCTTGACATACATATCGTTCAACAATCTATTGTTCTGTTTCTATGAGTTTGATATCTTCAGTTGGTGTCTGTTACTCTTAATATATTAGTCTGTCCTATTGCTGTGAAAAGCTGCCATGACCATGGCAGCTTTTATAAAATAAAACATTTAATTGGGGCTTGGTTACAGTTTCAAATTAGTCTCTTAACATCATGAAGGTAAGCATGGAGTTACACAGGCAGACATGATGCTGGAGTAGTAGCTGAGAGTTAGTTATACACCCAGATCCACAGCAGAAAGAGAGAGACACTAGGCCTGGTTTGGGTTTTTGAAACCTCAAAGCCTACACCCAGTGACACATTCCCTTTAACAAGACCATAATCCTTTCAAAGAGTGACATTCTCTGTTGTCCAAGTATTCACATATATGGGCCTGTGGGACCTATTCTCATTCAAAGCACTCTAGTCAATATCCTGCTTTAGTCTGTAGTGGTCAGATAGGATGCATGGCATTATTTCAATCTCTTCTATCTGTTGTGATTGCTTTACATTCAAACATATGATTGATTTTGGAGAAAGGTCCATGAGCTCCTGAGAAGAAACTATACTCTTTTGTGTTTAGGTGAAATGTGCTCTAAATATCTTTCAGGCACACTTGATTAAGGATGTTATTTAACCATAGGATTTCTCTATTGTTTTGTTAGAATAATCTGTCTATTGTCAAGAGTCAGATATTGAAATCAACTACTCTATCATTTAGTGAGGGTCAATATCTGATTTTTACCAGCAGTAGTGCTTCTTTTATGAACCTGGGTGTTCTAATTTTTTATGTATAAATTTTTAGAATTGCAATATTCTCTTTGTGGAATTTTTGTAGGTGATTGTGTAAAGTTTTTCTGCTGATTACTTTAGATTTTAATGATATATTATCAGATTAGCCTATTTTTAGAAGTTTTGTTTTCTATACTTTCACTCTGATATGGCATCTATCAGTGATAGTAAGGTGTGTTCTTTGGATTCAGCAGAAGAAAGGATCCTATTATCAGATCCAAATTGTTACTCTGTGTCATTTCATTGTGGAACTGACACAATTGATGTTGAGAGTTGTCAATGAGAAGTGTATGTCGATTACTCTTATTTTAATGGTATGGGTATATTTTACTCCACTTTTGATACGTTAGTCTGAGATGATTATGTATGTATTCCTTGTGTTTATCAGGTCTGGTGTATCTTTCAGGTTGAAAATTTCCTTCTAGATATAGCTTAAATTTAGTTTCACTATTGACATTTACCTTTCTTCATCTATTTTTAATAGTTTTGCTGGGTATTGTAGTCTGAGCCAGCATCCTTGCTATCTTAGACCTCATAGAACATCTTTCTAGGAAGTTCATATTTATACAATAACTCTGAGAAATGAGGTATTATTCTAGTATATTTTTCTTTATATGTTACCTGATATAGTTCCCTTGCAGGCTTTAGTAGTCTTTCTTTGGTCTGTAAGTTTAGTGTTTTAAATTTTATGTTTCATGATGAATTTCTCCTCTGGTCCTTTCTGTATTGTATTCCCTATGATTTTTATATCTTTTGAAGGTCCTCCTTCAATACTTTGGTAACTTTCTTCTGTAATTTTATTAAAATACTTTTTGTGACTTTCATCTGGGTTTCCTCTTTTTCTTCTTTACTTGGTCACTTCATTATGTTTCAGATGCCCTGGATATTTGGATCTTGGATATCTTTTAGATGTAACATTTACTTTGAATGAAGTATTCATTTTTTTCTACCTTATCTTCAATTCTCTCTTCCACAATTTGTATACCATTGGTGTAGCTTACTTCTGAGGATTTGGTTTGACTTGCTAATTTTTCACTTTTACTTCATTTTACTTTATTTTTACTTCATTTACTTTATTTTAGTTTTACTTCAGTTTTATTCTACTTTAAAAAAAATCTACTTCTATATCTTGAATTGTTTTCAGCATTTCATTCCATCATTTGCTTGTGTTTTCACGAGCTTATGTATTCATCCATTGTTTTCTGCATTAGGGTTATTTGGTTCTGGTGGAGGCATATATCAGTAGTAATTTCTGTTTCTGTGTCTGTACTGGTTCCTGGGAGTTAAAAAGATTGATATGGTGTTATGTGTTGATATCTGTTCTTCTCCTTTTTGTATTGTTACTGTGTACCTTTCTACCTTTCTTTCTGTTGTCCTCTCTGGATTGTTAGAAAGTGTGGATTTCCTTCTAGAGAGTGTATCTAAACATTAATGTGTGGCAGAAAGAAGAAAGGAATAAAGAAGGCCTAGGAAATGGGATGTGAGAGGGTGCAGGAAGGAGTAAAGGGGATCTTGATCTTTTCTTCAGGGAGTTGAAGGTGTGATAGGAGAAGGGTCTTACAAGAAGGTTGCAATAAGGCAATGACAAATCTGAAGAAACAAGGTAGAAAGAGATACAAGAATCCTGGATCTATACCAAGTGTTGGATCTCCAGTGCATTGAGCTGAGGTAGGAAGAAGGTCCCCTCAAGAAAGTTGTTACAGGACTGAAGATGGGAAAGGAGAAATCACAATGGAGGGCAGGAAGGATAATGTTAATCAACTGAGTTCCATCTCTTTGTAGCCTCTGGTGCTACCATGTAGAAAGTGATTCTAGGTATCTAGGGGTTGACACAAACCAATGGGAATAGCCTAGACTGACGACTCAGAGATTTCACAGGAAGAAGAATGTTCCATTTCAAGGTTCAATAAAGAGTCTCAACAGAGTCTGCAATTTTATTTCATTATATTTATTTATTTATTTATTTATTTATTTATTTATTTTACATCCCTATTGCAGCCTTTCCTCTCCTCCTAATTTCCCCTCACACTGCCTCTCTCTCCACCATACTTCCCCTTCATCTCTGAGAAACAGAAGGTACCAACCCATCTGGTACCTCAAGTTTCTGCAGGACTAGGCATATCTTCTCCCAATGAGGTCAGAAAAGGCAGACCAGTTAGGATAACAGAATTCACAGGCAGCAACACAGTCAGGTTAGCCCATCTCTTGTATATTGTTTGGTTTGTGGTTCAGTCGCTGAAAATCACTAAGGGTCCAGGTTAGCTGTCTCTGTTGTTCTTCTAGTAGACCTTCTTGTTGAATCTCTATCCCCCATGTTCCTCAATCCTTCCATTAGTACCTCCACAAGACTTCTTGAAAAGTATGGAAGAGTTCGAGAATTTGCATGTTATCCTTGCACAGGGGCCATGATAATCTTCTTTGTATCATTCCAATTTTAATATGTATGCTGCTGAAGCAAGTATGAATCTTCAAATTTTAAGTGTATAGATTAGAATAAATAATGAATATAAGTTGAGTTGTAGTTAGTATTATATGGACTAATATGTGGAAATTATATGATAAATATATAATCTATAGTTATTAATCTGTTTTGTGGTAAAATATATCAAAACACATTTTATAAGATGTCTGAGAAAACAACTAGGGTTCATCACCTATTATTGAACTTGAGAGTAGCTCACAATGCTATTTACAAGCTGGTAGTGTTAACAATAGCACAGTTGATTCCGATGTGACAGGCTGACCTTAAAAAAAATTAATTGGAAGTTACACTACATTAAAGATGTGGGGATTGGTTTAATAAGTATTGTGAAACAGAAGCTTCTATTAGACCTCCAGCCCTAAGGAGTCTGTGTGAATCAGTTAATGAGATGTAAACTCAGCGGTCCCTTCCGAGGACCCAAATTAATAATGTTTATGGAAAAGAAAGCATTGATAACCCTGTCTAACACAGTTTTCCAAATAAGCTGTGGAATTATCACATTTCTTTCAATGTATTCTATAGATGTTATAGAAATGAGTACACTTGTTTTCAGGAAATACTTCCTTGTCTTGCTAATTTATGCTTTTTCACAGTCACTGTTTTGCTTTACAATTTTATCCTGAACAGTATTTTAAACCTTAGCAGTATTTCCAGTGGCTTTCATTGTTTCCTGGTTACTTGAACTTAATCTTGAAAATTTCTAAGCTAGTATTTGAAAAAAAATTGATAGATAAATATTTGACATATGTGTTTGCTATAGTGAAACCAAAACAGTAGTGACACACCTTGAAGTCATATGTATGACACCAACAAAGTCAGGCTCAACATATATAGATAGATATAATTATATATAAGAGTATAACAATAATAATAAATATATGTATATATGTATACATATATATGAGTGTAAATAATAATAATCAAAAAATGTAAGTACTTGAGAATGGAGGATTTAAAGGAAGGCTTTGAGTAGGGTATGTGGGAGAGGCTAAAGGAAGGAAAGAGGAGAGTGGTATAATTCCATTTCAATTTAAAACATAATAGATTATTTAAAAGTCCTTTTAAGACGTATTCATCATTATAACATTTGGATATTTTCTCAAAATAAACTAACTTTTCCTAGGTCTGAACAATAATATTTTAAATAGAAATTTAAAAATTTTATTACTAGGCATGATTCAGCATGTTTTAAGAGTCATACTATATGATTTGATTTTAATGTAGTATGGTGCATGTATGCATATCACTGAACAGTTTACATTAATTAATTTTCCTGCTTGGTTTAGACAATTTTATGACACCTGATAACATGAAATGATAAAAGAAGCCACAATGAATAATTTTTGTTCTCAAATCACAGAGTTTCTCACTAGCTTTTTAACATTTGAAACTCATGGCGATGTGGGGCAACCCACTTTAAATTCAGCAAGTGTATGAGTGTATGAAAGAAGGAATTCTGGTTGATTAATAGAGCATGCCCATTCTAGACAACAACAGCACAGGCATGCCTATTATTCTGCATGAATGATATATGTCTATATCTTGAGAATAATTTTTACCCTTCAGATATTTGAGAATAAAAGAAACATGTTCAGAAGTCATGAGTTTTCAGTTGGCTCAGTTCGACTATAAAGAGTAAATTATATATACTCAATTTCCCTATTAGGTAAGAATTTTTAAAATATTATTATAAATGTGGAACTTAGAAAAATTGGTTACAATCTAGGATAAAGATTTTTTTAAATAACAAATTAACATGTATAAAACAGAAGAAAGCCAGTATACTTTGTGTGTGTGTCCTTAGTGTGTTTCTGCACTGACAATTTCTGGGGATATGACTGGCAATCTTAGAATCTCATTTGGTTAAATTAGTGAGAAGAAGTTACAAATAAGATGAACTACTATGTTCAAGCTATTGATGTATAGTTCTGGGAATGCACATAATTGTTAGACACTTGCAGAAGGCATTCTGTATTAAATATGATCTGTTCAGAACTGAGAGGATTGCTTTTGGTATTTAAGACTGGGAAGGCAAAGCAGAATTCACATCTCTGCAAGTGTGTGGCAGCGGCTCCTAACAATTTGGCAGAGAAATAACCAGTGTTACCTGAGAATAGGGGCCAGGCTACAACTTTCATGGTGTATTGAGAGTAATTTTTGTACACATAATTCATGAAGGTTACTCAGAATTTGCTACCTCAATTAATTTTCTAAATAATAAGGTGATACAAATAATGGTTGCTCAAGCTACTGAATTTCAAAGCTTATAACATCAGGTACGATTGCTTCAAAACAAGACATCTCACTATTCTTGCATTCAACAAATAGCACAAGCAAACATAAGAGTTAGTGTTTTCTTCCCATGATTCCATCTAGGCCTGCTGGTTTATGGTGACATCATAAATTCAGGGATGGAAGTAATTTTGAAAGGTCAGCTAATCCATTCACCCTGCCTTAAACTTTTCTGACAGATGGGTAGCTACCTTAATTCTCTACCCCTTCAAAGAAAAGTACAGCTGCCTTCTATCCCTTACTCTTGGATTTAACAACCCCAACTACAGGAAATCTCATTTTTATAGTATAAATCCTACTCAATGTTATTTAAGCTTGTTGGTTTTGCTCAGTTTCTTGAGAACACTTTGTGATGTCTAAATAACTAAATTTCCTATGCTTATAGATAGAAACGGAAAGTACTTTTTGAAACCTGTAATTCATGTTTTAAGTATATAAAATTGAAACCATTTATGTTTTTTAAAGCACAGTTTTCCTTTAGGGTCTTCGACATGTTAAAATTCTTTTTCCTAGATATTTTTATCTTAAATTTTCAGTAATGGAATCAGACAAGGGAGATTTACAGGGGTTTGGCCTTGGTTTTGGCAGATATTTCAGGATATTTTTTCCTTAAATCATATTAAAAATATCATATAGCTGCCCTATGGTCTTCATCAATATTGGGAAGTTACTGAGCACAGTATTACTTTTAGTTTTCCTTTTATGATTTTCTTCCAGTCACTGAATTTCTCTGAATGATTGTATGGTATGAGTATAAAAGCAACCCCTCACTCTTTGTGCTCAGAAAAGGCTCCAACACATGACCTTCTCAGGGCAACTATTATCATTTGTGGACCCTCTAAAGTGTAATAATGACCAGCTTGCCAATGCTTGTCCATTAATGTAATAGTAACTTGACAGTCATATGAATACCAAACATGTATCAAATTTGAATCAAGCCCTGCTCCAGAATATGGAATTAATACCTAGTACTGTTATCCAATAACCTGTAGCTAGGCTATTGATCCTGGGTGTCATAGGTCCAATATAAAATTTTAGGTTCTCCATGAATGCCTGCTAAATTTTTCTGCTGAATGAAATTACATTCTAAATACTTATCTTAAATGTAATACTTATCACATACTAGTTCAGCTCTCAACCATCACCAGATAAGCGTCTTTTTATAATAGATAGTAATTACCATGAAGATATAAACTGGTAAGATTCCAGAGAATAAGGTACTAAGGAGTGTTTAGGCCAAGAAAACATATCCTACTCACCAAAGCTCAGAGATTATCATGGAAGGGACAGAAAGCTTGTAAGAAGCTACAGAAAAGTATTATCTATCAGTGTTTTCAGGAATGACAGGCTGCCAAATATGTGGACATGGTGACTATGGTCATATGCACAATACCTGACACGGGTTAATCCAACAAAATTTCCAGCATGAGGGCAGACCTGCTCAAACCTCTGAGGTCCGTGAATTCCTTCTGGAGGCAGCGAAGACACAGCATCAGAGGACTGTCAATTTGCTCTCCCCCCCACTCCTCTTCTAATATCTCAACGCCCATAATCAGCTTGAAGAAGCTAATGATGAGTCAGCGCCCCTATTCCCTGGGCATGGGGACTAAGGTGGTAAATGTTGGGCTGTCTCTCTAGGGAAAAGTAGTGGTTTTGTCGGAATAGAGAGGATTAGCTAGGGTTTATTGCATAGCCATAACCTATTAGTAGAAATCTGTATAATTAATATCAAGATGAAGATATAAATTCTTAAATGGCACCAATTTACTTTGTTTACAAATTTTAAGGTTTTCATTGGCATGAGCTTCTTAGTGATATAAGAGTGAGATGAATATTGTTACTCTCATAGGCATTGTACCAGTATAACACACTTAGGAATACAAAGCTTGGACCCAGTCCTTCTTCAACTTTTTTAACTGATTTGAGATGGTCAGCCTGTGAGTTAAGGGACTATAGCAAATTCATGACTTGGAGTTTATTATAAGGGTGTTCTCTATGTTTTATTTAGAAATAGCTGAGTGGAGTTAACAGGCAACAGTCCAGATTACCTTACATGGATAGCTGGTTTTCAAAACATCAGAAATCCTTAGAATTGACATGACAAACATTTCAGTATTAATGTTCATTTTCATTAGAGACCTGTCTGCTCCGGACAGCTTCCTATGTTAAATTCTAAGAAGAAATTGAGCATCCTTGGAGTTACTCCAGTTGTGGTGAGACAGCCACTAGGCAAGAATTGCCACTTTCCTTCTACAGACAAATTACTGTCCAGAAAAGGACACACTTGCAGAATAGTCGACTGATTATATCTGCCTAGACAGAGTAATCAGCCCTTAATAATTCTGCAGCACTAAGGTCTGTCAGATGATCCTGGGCCAGAAGGCAGAAGAACAGATGCTCCAACGTTTTGAAGTAGAGTGAGTGTCCAGGTGTTCAGAGGTCTCTATAAATTGGCTAAGTTTTAGAAGCTATGCTTTGTGCTTCCCACAATTAAAGTCAACTCAGTCATTCTGGATTTCTGATGGGGTTGAAAACTTATAGCTATTTACCTTGAGAGAAAAGATCTGAGTGTATGGTCATCAGCTGACATTCATCCTAAAGCCAGGTTCAGAACTAAATGTTTTAGTTAGGAGAGATGACAGAGGTGCTGGTAGGTCAACAAAAGGATGGACTGGGTATTAGGACTATCTTGTACCTCACTGGTACAAATTGGCATAATTATGCTCTAATTGTATTTTGAGAGAAAAGTTTCCTTTTAACAGGAAGGGTGATGTGTAGAAGGAGCTAAGGTGGGAGGAGTACTGAGAGGAAGAAAAGGAGTAAGAAGAGGAGAAGAAGAAGGAGAGGAGAAGCTAGGTGATGAAAGAGAGATAGAGGGGGGAGACAGGGAAGCAGATGTTCATGAATTTCCACCAGTCAAAGATAGTAGATATATCTAGGTTGGGTAGTGGGTTACACCGCTGATTGAACCATACCAAACTTATAAAGCCTATGATTAACATTTTTTTAAAAAATGTATAAATGCAAAAAGAAAAAGGGGCATGGGATAGGGGTTTTCTAAGGGGGGGGATGGGGAAAGGGGATGGCATCTTAAGTGTAAATGAAAGATCTAATAAAAAAATTTTTCAAGAAAAAAACAAAAAACAAAAAAATTTCCAGCATGAAAGTGGGAGTGATTCGTGAAGTTCCCATGTCACGTATTTATTAAAAATCAATCCACTCTATGGCAGACTAGGCACTGGCAGTGGTGGTCTCCCCTCATCCTTCAGGTACCATATTGTCTCTCCCATCTCTCTGTCTTGCTGTCTCTGTCTCTGTGTCTCTCTGTCCCCTCTATAAAAAAATTCAGCCTTTCCTTCTTTATCCACTGCCCAATCAAAGGCTCTAGCCTTATCTGACTAAGATTTCACCTGACCTCACCTGTGTACAGACAGAAATCCACAAGTTCCAGCCCTACCTGAAGAGCTACTGGCAATTGAGTCTTACTTTGAGGAGAGTCAGTGCTCCAGTTAGCTTCTTGTTGCTGTGATTAATGCTACTACAAAAAGCAACTTGTATAGGAAATCGTTTATTTCATCTTACAGCTCCAGATCACAATCCATCATTGATGGAAATTAGGAAATCAGAAACTCACTCAAGGGAGAACCTGAAAGACAAGAACTCAGAGCAGAAACCATTGTGGTTTCGTGCCCGATGGCTCAGATTAAACTAGATTTCTTATAATGTATAAGAACATTGCTATCCACAGTGGAAGGTGTTCTTTCATATGAAATGTTAATCTAGATAATCTCTCACAGATGTGGTCATAGACAAATTTGATTTGGAAACTGGCCAAATGGAGTACCATCCAATCATTCTGAACTATGTTAAGGTAATATGTAAAGCTACCTAAGACAGTAGTCCTTTTTTTCAAGTATGGCTGCTGATAGGCTGCCCATGCTCCAGTGAATGGCTCTATACTTATGTGCATACTGGCAATAGTAAGTGAACTCTGGGAATAAACAAAAAGAGTATACAAAGTTGGGTGGAAAAATTGTGGGGTGTATATGAGGAGTAGGAAAACAAGCATTGACAGTTGGAATTGATCAAAGACATTATTAGAATTGCCAAACAATAAATACAAAGTATATCCTATGAAAAATTAACTGAGGGCAGCAATAAGTAAACACTCATGAAAATTCAGAAAACAGGTATTTCAAATCCATGCATCAGGTAACACATATGACCTATCAGGTACTGTACTTCTTAAGAGATTACAAGAGATTGTGGAAAAGCTAAGAGAGTCAATTATGTTACTTAAGTATGTTAATCTCACATTTTAACTAAATAAGAGATAGCAAAATAGACTGGTGTGCTTGCAGTAAATTGAACTAGTTTAAGAGAAAATAAGTTATTACTGATTGAGACAAAAAATAGTTTGTTCTTTGAAGATGAAATCTTATTTTGCCTGACTCAGCATTTTAATCTCCATTTACATGAAACCACATGATTTGTTAAGTCATTTTTATGCAACTTTATTTTATTTTTCAGATTCTTTAGTGAAAAATACCATGTCTAAATATATTATTATATTAATATAAAGTTTCATAGAAACAAAATGAAAGAAACTAGATATTTAAAGGAAAATATCAAAATGTTCAGAAAATTGCATAAAACTCCAGGGTAGCCTATCATTTGTGTGCTTTGGCTGTAGCATTATATCATCAAGAATTAGCTTTTGAAAATTTTTATTTACGGATAAAGCAACCGGATAAAACATCTTGTTTCAAAGAAAATATATACAGTAAGAAATGTTAATCATTATGAATATTTTTGTATGTTAACAATGTATCAATTGTGTATACTGAAACATTTAAATTAGTACATACACCTTAAATATTCATTAGTGAATTACATTTTGGCAAATAAGATATTTGAGTTAAAGATTTTTTTTTTTTTAAGTATAGAATAGAGTTTATTGAGGGCATGGGGAGGGGAGCCAGGAGTGTAGTAGAGGCAGAGGCAGAGGCAGAGGCAGAGGCAGAGGCAGAGGCAGAGGCAGAGGCAGAGGCAGAGGCAGAGGCAGAGGCAGAGGCAGAGGCAGAGGCAGAGGCAGAGGCAGAGGCAGAGGCAGAGGCAGAGGCAGAGGCAGAGGCAGAGGCAGAGGCAGAGGCAGAGGCAGAGGCAGAGGCAGAGGCAGAGGCAGAGGCAGAGGCAGAGGCAGAGGCAGAGGCAGAGGCAGAGGCAGAGGCAGAGGCAGCGAGAGAGAGAGAGAGAGAGAGAGAGAGAGAGAGAGAGAGAGAGAGAGAGAGCACAAAGATGTTTGTTATACTTATAGATCGGAACCTTGGTCCGTCATCATCAAAGAAGCTATCTCTTGAGCCAGATGTGAACAAATACAGAGACCCACAGCCAAACAATATACAGAGAGTGAGAGATCTTGGAGTATTCAATCCTGAACAGAATGTGTGCACCAAATTGCTCCCTTCAGTGCTTAGGAAACTCTGTGGAAGAGGAGTACAAAAGAACATAAGAACCAGAGGAATCAAGAATACCAAGTACTCAATTCATTCTAGACACAAGGCTGTTGCACATATGACCTCACAGAGGCTTTGGCAATGTGCACAGGACCTGCACAGATCTGTACCAGATGGGACACTTCCATAAAAAGTGGTCCATTCCTGTATTAGAAACAATCTACAACTGATAGACATTTGCAAATGCAGAATGTTTTCTTCATTGGAATCTCACTGGGGAAGCACGCCACTCTTAAAGGTAAGCTCCATGTCCATATTGCTAACATAAAAATGAACTCAAAAGTATTCTGGGGATTTGTTGTCTCATAATGTTAAGTCAGGGAGTTTGTTTGTTTTGTTGTAT
The DNA here is from genome assembly GCF_011762505.2 of Arvicanthis niloticus. Classification (NCBI taxonomy): domain Eukaryota; kingdom Metazoa; phylum Chordata; class Mammalia; order Rodentia; family Muridae; genus Arvicanthis; species Arvicanthis niloticus. The sequence goes on along the minus strand of NC_047674.1, from coordinate 6,697,789 downwards.
TCAAATCTGACAGGTCTCTGAGTATATTATAGCTTCCAGTTGGTTTGGGTTTTTTGAGTGATTCCTGAGTGTGCAAATGTGTGTGTTTGTGAATCTCTAACTGATCTTGTGCTTTTTCTTTGATGCTTGTGATATGTTTGTTTTGTTTTGTAATATTCTAATTTCTTTGTTGTTGAATTATCTTATTTAATTTTGATTCAGTTAAAAATTTGAAATTTTAGATTAAAAAAACTTTCTGCCTCTCTTTTATTGTCAGTTATTTCGATACAAACATTGAAAAGAATAGTGTTTGGACCTTAGTGTTTGGTTACAGAGCATTGTATTTAAATGGTATTGTAAACTCAAAATAATTTTTCTCTCATTTCATTTTATTTGATCTGTATGGTTTGAGGATTAGCTGTCATATTTGTTACTACATTATACTTACATATAAAGTAAGATTTTATGTTTGTAATTATGGTTAACTTTTATTACTATTTATGGTATTCATTTGTGTCAATTTGACATTTAATTTATTAAAATAATTTGTCTCATTTAGATGCATTGAGTGAAAATTTAATATTATAATTAATTTTAGCTCATGTTTATTAGCATTGTTCAATTATACTGAAAAATTAATTGTAACTGAGATGAATCTTTGAGTATAAGTATGAGTATATGTAGTTTCAACCTCAAACTACATGTGTGTTAAATGTGTAGTCTACTATTAAATCAAAACTCGGTGAGTCACTTCAAGATGATAGAAACATAGTGTAGCTGTTCTTGGAAGGTCTGGCAAACAATTGACCAATGCAGATGTGGATACTTGGTGCCAACCATCAGACTGAACTCAGGGAATATGTCTAGACCAACCAAGGAGTATGTCTGGAAAGATCCATGGCTCCAGATCCATATGTAACAAAGGATGGCCTTGCCTGACAGCAAGGTGAATACCTTGGTCCCAGAAGCTTTGATGCCCCAGAGTAGGGGGATGCTGGAGCAGTGGAGCAGGAAAGTGTGGGTGAGGGAGCATCCTCATACAGGCAAAGGGAAGGGGGAAGTGCAGATGTTGGAACAGGGTTGGTGAAGGGGTGACCAAGAAGTGGAATATCCATCCATTTGAGATGTAAACCAATGGAATAATTAATAATAAAAAAATAGAAAGAAAGAAATGTTTAAAGTTAAAGCTCCTGATTCTCTGCTTTTTACAAAGAAGGGGAAGTAGTAGTCTATGTAGAATAAGTTCTGACAAACTGAGTATGTTGGAAAGATACAAGGAATGAGACAACCTATAAGACAGAGCAGGTGCCATATCAGGAAATAGTCTACAAAGGGGAAATTTTATTATGACATTTTTCACAGAATCAAAATAATACAAACATTATCCTCACCTAATTTCACCTTGCCAAGGACCGGTAACTCATACAGAATGAAGTAATTCTCATATGCTATTTTTACATGAACAATTGGTTTTATAAGGAAAAATTTATATAAAATGTAAACTAAAATAGCAGATTTTCTCCAACATTTTAAAAATGTCAATTTGCCTAATTTGCTTCAGAAATCACTTCTGAAAACAAAAATGTATGTGAAGCAAAGAACAGAGGCAATTTTCTGATTTAATCTGTAGCTCAGTTGCTCTTATGTGAAGGATTGGGATGCCATTTCTGCAGTGTTTGCCATGTTTATAATTCATAGAAGAAAGTTATTCTGGTCTTTGCTTTATTTTGAAACCAATAACTTAAAATTTGCAGCTCTGTGTGAGTGTGATCTAAAAGACAGAGATGACCTGATAGCTAGCTGTTTTGAGTTTTAATCAAACCCAGAATAAATCTCTATAACAGCAGCTAAGTTTCATTACTAAATCAGATTCAAATTTTGTTGGAAATTCATTCTTTCAATACCCCATATCCATCCTTTGTTCTATGTGGATATTTATACCATGCACATATTTTTTTTGATGAATATAGAAAAAAAATACAAAACAAGTAAAAAGCTTTCTGTGGAATGTAAATCAATATTTTGGCAAAAATATAGTCTGTTAGCTTTCCCCATTCTTATCCAAACCTAAGACTAATTGCTCTTCAGTATTTCCAACATTAGATAAATCCTCTATAAGGAAAACCTACTTTTGAAACCAAATATATGTCTGGTTTTGATTTGTTATCCCTGAGTAGTTTCAGAATACATCTTACTTCCCACTGCTAGGGGAAGTATGGTTTCCACAACTATGCTTTCTCTAGTCTGTGAGCCTGAAATATAAAACAGATCCTTTTCCTGAAGTAGGAAATACAGCTTGGAGTAAAAACAAGGCACCATTTCAGGGAACTTTCAACAATGTATGAGAAGGTCACATTGCCCCCAAAGGGTGACTCAAATCAATGGATTCACCTACTATTTTCTTCCCTTTTTCTTGAATATAAAAAGGGGTGTGTTGTGATGAACATTTAAATATTGTTCCTATTAATTACAATTCTGAAATTGAATGAAAACCTGAATCTATTCTGCAAATGAATTTAAATGTAAAATAATATTTCACTTTTTAAAAAACAAGTCCAACCCTATAGTATTTTTTGCATACTCATATGTAAAACATATTAATACTTACTTACAAGATGGTCTTTCACCTTTAAATATTTCCAGTCTTCTAAATCTAGAAACTCTTAATCACCATGGCACATACCAAAAGAATTTGTATAACTTTATGAAATGGTAATTTTGTTGTACAACTAAAATTTTAATTCAAGACTATCACATTAAATCTCCACATGCCAAAGAATCAGTGTAGCAGCATAGCTTTCTGGTGGAGACTGAGTACTGGGCTTCTAAGAGACATGTGACCATATGCAAAACTGAACAATTAGTTTGATTTTTTGTATGAATCTATGAAAGGCCCTATACCTAGATTTGCTTCAGCAAACTTTTAAATTTTTTGAACAAACACCATTTTACTCATGTGATATTTTTGTGTAGATATTAATTTAGTAAGAATATATTAGTGTATTAATAGCTTTTTCAAAGAAGCCATTTAATATCATCCCACTCCATATAAGATCTACTTGGGGTATAGAATTTTGCTAGACATGTGAAATGTAATATAGTATTTAAGAGGAAAAAACATGATTTTTCTATAATTAAAGTATCTGATTTTGAGATTTTCTCTATAAGAACAAAAAATGTAGGACAACAATATGTTCTTCATATGACAGGAATCCTTTTAGAAGTATTGTACTGTAAAGATAATGGATAGGTAGATTACAAAGTTTTAATAAAATTGTGAAAAATTTACTTTTACTTTGTTTTTTTTTTCATCCTATTTTTTTCACTGCTAGAAATGAAGAGCAGGACATTGTGCATGGATTCAGACACTAACCAACAGCAAGCTACCTTGCCAAACCCATGCTTTGCAACTGTGATCTGTACCTGTAAGTTATAGCTAACAGACTGATTTTTGTCTTTTGCTATTCTCTATGCAGACATGTTAGCTTTACAAGGGCCTTGATAACAACATTTCTTGTTACTTTATTTGGGTGTCCACTCTTCATACCTAATCGGTCTTCTCAGCAGGGCACAAGGAGGTACACAACATTAACTCCTCAGATTTCCCATCAGCAGCTGATTGGTGCTCTTTCATGAAGCACAAAGGCGTTGTTTGCTTGATTGGCAAAGGAGGGCTTTCTCACTATATTCATGCATGCTGTGAGCTTTGTTTGTCCATTTTATGGGATTAAGGTCCATTATGAGGATTTTCAGGTCACCCACAGTTAAATGTTATTCTAGCTGATGGGCACTTTGATGAGTTCAACTTACAAATTTCCTTTGAAGATTACTTGTTTCCTTTCAAATGATTTCTCAGGAAAAATAATTTTAAATTAAGACATCAAAGAAAAATAATGCATACTCGCCAATACTACATTTAGCAACATGGTGTGTCCCCACTCTTCTTTCTTTTATCCAAACTCATGTAGTTAATTTAGATGACATGGATTTTTATGTGACTAAAGGGGAAATAAGGGGGATGGAGAACTGTACTAATTTCAGACTGTCCCTGCGTAAAACTAAGAAATGATTTTCAGCATGATTCAATGGAACAAGAAAAGTGGCCCAAAGACTGTGTTCTTAATATGATGACTATATTATTCTGCAGTTTGTTAAGTAGTGCATAAATATTTACAATTGATTTAACTGTGAGGGGAAGAATGCAGATCATAGAAACAAGATAACACTTTTAGATAAATAGTAAGGCTGTAGACAAAGATATACCCCAAGATTTGGTACTCAAAATCCTTTGATTTTGTTAAAGACTTATATGATTTAACATTAATATTTTAATATTTGTGTTATTTCCATCAGAACCATATACTTAACACTGTTGCACTAAGGAGACATCAAATTTTAAACTATTTATCAATCACCACATGTAAAAACAAAAAGTTAATATTACTTTTACTATGTGGAGTGATTCGAATTTTCTCTGTTCTTTAAAAAAGCAGCCGTTAATACTATTTGTTCCCTTAAAGGCATGCACACGTATATTCACATCTTCAAAATTGCAATTAGATGCATTCTTTTTTTTTACTTTCTTTTAATATATTATACTTGTTACACATTAAATAATAGCCCAAGTTATCAAATACCCAAAGGACAATAATAGTCTTTCAGTGAGTTTCAAATACATTCCTACTTAAAACACCCTTCTAATGAATTCCACACCTTTGTTTCTGAAAGGCATTTTATGTATCTGGGTCTCCAGGGTATTTCAAGTCTGGAGATTATAATGCAGCAATTAAAGCAAAGTTTGTAGTAGTGTGCTCATTATTTGAACTAAAATTCTTCTTCTGGAATTGAAAGACAATGTTTAATGCAAGACATTTAAGAAACATTTGCTTTGACAAGAAGGAAACCACACTGTGGGTCATATTACTTTCAAAGAGATTAAAGACTGAAAAATGTTAGAGACACTCAAGAACATTCCTTATTATAGAAAAGAAGTGTGTTATGTCGAGTGTTCAGAAAAAGCGAACTGTTCAGCTTTATGTGAGAAAAGAGCTGAACTCATTGGGATGGCAGCATGCTAACCATGCTACTTTCCAGTCCTTCTATATTCAATGTCAAATTATAAAGGAGACAAGAGTATAACACAGTTTTAAGATGAAAATATTCTGAAGATCTCTGTTCACATTTTATTTTTGATACTTCTACTATAAGGGAATCATTAGAGCCATTCTAAATTCATGCACTGTAGAATTAGGATTTTTTTTATAGTGAATTATAATTTTGTTATGTAATTCACTATAGGAAGACAGTTTCGGTACCCCAGGAATTAATGGGTTAAAATCCATAGCTTACTGCCTTTGTTAAACAGCTGAAGACTTTCTGGTCAGTTCCTATTGATTCCTCAAAGTCCTGGGAATAAACTGTGTGGTATCTACTGCAAGTAGTGCATTACCATAAAGTTTTGGTGGTCAACCAAGTGAAACAGTCATAACCTATATTGTTTGGAGTCTCAATGAAACACCTGATCATTAAATCAATGGGAAGTATGTTGCATCTGGCACTGGAGTTTTAATTTGGCACCTTATTGGCTTTTTCTAAGAATATTGTAATGTGTGTAGGGTAACTCTAATTAAATTTTTGTAAGAAGCTTATAAAATAGATTTAAGTTTAATATGATGTTTTCAAATTCACTCAAGTTATCTTTGATCAGTTCCTTCTTGGTGGCTAGCTTTCATAGCAAAAATGGTACTGCATATGTTTCTGGGGAAAACAGGGACAAACAACCTCCAATAGTCTTGTCAAGCTCAAACCCTTTGAACTACAACAATGACCAATATGGCAAGATATGTCCATGAGTTCTGTAAGGGAACAAATGCTAATGGGGTAAGCTGAACCTTTCTGATTGAATTTAAGGTCTGGTATGAAGGAGGAAACACATGGCTGGTATTGCAAGTCTGTCCCAAAAGCTCATAGGCCCCGGGGTGACCCTTTTACCATCGTTCTGCTAAGTAGACACAATTTCCAAGTTCTTTCTAAATCTTTGCAGTTCTCAGTCATCATTAGAAAAGTTTCTTTCAGCAGTGGGTGGTGATGAATGAAAAACACAGTTTATCACAATACCAAGAATAAGTGTCTGCCATAAGTGAAACATGCATGCCATCTCCTCCCCAGGACCCATGGACCATCATAGAGAGGGGTGTACAGATTGTAAAGTCCAGAAGTAGGAGAGAACTTGAGTACAAGATTATCTTCTAGACATAAAAGGCTTTTTAGTCTCATGAATTCAAAACTGTAGATATTTTTACTGTACCTAGATGAGATTAAGAAAGCCACCATTCTATCATGGAGGGATACACAGGTCTTTATCCCTGGGAATTTATGGGCAGATGATGATTAATAAGAGTGAGAAAGTCAATATTATTTAAATCTGTACCCCCTATAGAATAAAGGAACAGTAAATTACCCTCTCTGTGATGGTATGAATCTCTCTGTGAATGGACATGAAGTTAACAAGGGAACGTGGGAGCAAAGGTTCATAAAAATTTGGAGGTGCAGTGTGGGAGTGGATATGACCTGAGAACACTCTATACACATCTGGAATTTTTTAAGAATAGTAGAATAATTTGGAAGAATAAAGATTGGCTGGGGAGCAGGATTTCTATACACATCATCCCTCTTACAGGAAGGTCATTGGTTTAGTAAATCCAAGTGTTATTTCTGTATTTGTGATTTATTTTAGCTTATTTATCACTTTTATTTTTGAGATGTAATGATGGGAGTTATAATGTGTATACTTTTGTACATTTGAAGTATAAAATTCAGTGGGATTTTGTTTCTTCATTTGTTTGTTAGATCGGTTTTTATTGTTGATGTTTAGCTCTTTTCTTGAATTTTATATAACACAAATTGGGACATCCACTGTAATCAAGTAGTGTAATTTTATCTTTCTAAAATAGAAACCAACAGATAAATGCAGCATTCTCTTCTCTTGAAGAATAAATCAAAGACCACTACAGAAAACACAAGTGGGTCAGAAGCTCAGAACAAGAAAGTGTGTGGTAACAAGTCCTAACTGTAACATCTAGAGCACAATTTCTCTTAGGGATCCTTGAGGAATGATAGAGTGGAAATATCCTAAGAGTCAGATAATCAAGACAGTGATGAAGGATAGTGTCTCCTAGAAGTGTCAGGGATATTTTACCCATAAAGTCAATAACCTGACTGCTTAAATGATGGCACAATGAGATGCTTACATGGGAGGGAACATGTACAGAGGCTCATAACTAGACAAAGAACTGTGGTCAACTGAGAAATGCAGAGATGTAGTTAAGTAATTTTCTCTGTGGAAGAACACCAAACCTCTTAGGTATATATGTATACAAGTAACAACATACGGACTCAGCAAGTATATATGTATGTATATGATTTATATGTATGCGTATGTACATGATGTCTATGTATATGTCTATGTACACACACACACACACACACACACACATATGAACAGAAAAGGAATTTAGAGTAAAAACTCAGGGTTGGGTGGAAGGATTTGGAGTGAGGAAAGGAAAGGGGAACATGATATAAATACATTTAATATCTTTAAATATCAACATAGAGAGGAAATTATAAACCATTCTCTCTGATAAATGTTAGTTTAAAAATTTCTCCAAAATAAGTTTTTTAATCAAATAAAACATCAAAAGAGTGAAACAGCACAATGTTAGAGTGTCTTGCCTTGTAGTTACAAGACTCATTAGTATCAGGAGAGAGAAAGAAAGAGAACTGAGAGAGCAAGAAAGAGAGAGGAAGAAACAGACAGACAGACTGACAGACACAAGTAGAAGTAGATACAAATACACATGAAGGCATGATGGGGAGAGAGAGAGAGAGAGAGAGAGAGAGAGAGAGACACAGAGACCGAGAGGCAGACAGACAAAATCACAGATAGAGACACAGAAACACATAAGATACAGACACACATAGAGTCACAAAGACACACAGACAGACACAATGACACTGACACATACAGATACATACACAGTCACACACACACACACAGACATAGACGAAGACATAGACACAGAAAGAGACTTATTATTAGTGATTCATCATTTGCCCTGACACAATTGAAGAATTGTGTCTATTCTAGACATTGCATATAAATTCACTTATAAAGTATGTGGCTTTTTGTAGCTCTGTTTCTTTACTTAACCAGTCACTTAAGGTTCATTATGTTGAAGCATTATAATGTTTCTGTCATCCCAATTTTTATCCATTTACCATTTGATATTCCATAGTATTTCCCCACAGATGGACTACACTATCTTGAATACACCTGCAAAGGTCTTGTTTAAAATTAAAAAGTTTAGTTCTGCGATAGCAAAATTCTAAATTTGAATCTACATTTTATTTTAAAAGAATATAATTCTGGGGGCAGGACTGATGGCTCAGCAGTTAAGAGCACTAACTGCATTTCCAAAAGTCTTGAGTATTTTTTACAGCAACCACTTGGTGGCTCATAACCATCTGTAATGTGATCCAATTCTCTCTTCTTGTTTGTGTGGTGAGATCAACAGTGTACTCATTTACATTAAATAAATAAATAAATAAATCTTTGAAAAGATCAGAAAGAGCAAAAATAAATAACTTAATGGTGCCACCCAAGGAATTGGAAAAACAAGGACAAAGTAAGTCCAAATTCAGTAGATCACAAGAAATTAAAAAAAATAAAATAAAATTCAACCAAATATAGGCCAATATTTTTGACAATATAGGTAATGCTTATTATCATGGATCTTTGATGATATTGCATAGAAATTTTAAGGTTTATTCCCCTTATTTCTTATTATCCTTCACAGCTTGGCATGAACTTGCTGCCCATTTGTATATCTTCTGTCTGTAATAATAGGATAAGCTGAAGGGTTACCCTGGTTTGAAAAAATAGGCAAGAAAAGCTATCAGACATTTTAATCCATAGAAATATATTTTTTTTCATATTAGAAAGAAAAAAATATGTGGTGTCTGCCACAGGAAAACAAGAGACAGGCTATTCTTAAAAGATTGTTTTCTTAAAAACATGTGAAGAACAAATTCAAAGCTATGAACCTGTTTCTAAAATGTGAACAATGCACACAGAATGCACTTTCCCAAATAAAGTTATATTTTAATGAAGAAAGCAGTAAACAAGAAAGGGTCAATATAGCAAAGACAGTTATAGAAGCACATCTGGAGCAATGTTCTGGCAGAATATTGTTGTAGAGAATTAAGCATTATAGCCGAGAGACCTACGATAGAGCCAACATGACTGGCCAATCAATCAATCAATCAATCAAACAATCAATAAGAAGAAAATGTCAGTGACATAATTCATAATGATTTTCTGCTTATACTCACAGACTGCAACCTGAGAGTCATCAAAGAGGTTCCATCATGCAACTTATGGGAGAAGGAAGATACAGAGATTCAGAGCCAAACATTAGGCAAAGCTCAGCGAACCTTGTATAAAAGAGGGGTTGTAGGAGGCAGAGAGATCAAGGGTACCACAGTGCATGGCCCACAGAATCAACTGAGCAAGGCTCATAGGCACTCACAGAAACAGAACCCACAGTCAGGGAGCCTGCATGGGTCTGAGGTAGGTCCTGTGCGTATATGTTATGGTTGTGTAGCTTGGTGCTCTTTGGACTCCTAAGAGTGTGAATGGGGGTTTCTCTGACTCTTTGCCTGCTGTTTTACTGGGTTGCCTTATCCATTTATATATATATTGATATCTATGTTATGTATGAGCATTTGTGCCTAGTGTTATTGTAACTAGATATTCTGTGTTTTGGTGATATCCCTGGGAGACCTGCTATTTTTCTGAAGAGAAATGGAGGAGCAGTGAATCTGAGGGAGAGGAAAGGGGACAGGAGGGTCTTAGAGAGTGGGGAAGGGGAGATTGTTCAGTATGCAGTATATAGGAGAATGAATTAAAAAGAATAATATGAACAGGTAATTAAGAATAATATAATAATAGCAAAATAAATATTATAATTCTCCATATGAGAAAACTTATTGAACATATTTAGGTCATCTTATCTCCCAATGCCATATGTTTAAGACATTGTAAATGATAAAGAGAAACTACAGCCATCTATGTTTCTCAAGTGTCATCTTGAATATTGCCACAGGATAGCAGAATGCAGATGGGACTGAATTGGAAGTCATTCACATGGTAGTAATTATGTCTAACCATAATATTGTGCTTCATATCAACTACGACATCTCATTATCTCAAGAGCTGTGAAAATTTATTGTAAGCACCACTTTATAGAGGAGATACCAAACTCAAAACTATTAAATTTTCATAATCTAACTCGGTTCGTAAAGACAAGAGATTTTATTACAATAATTTTTAAGTCAACGTGTTACAAAGAACCCTGGTGTATCAAGTTATCCCTATATCCATGTCCCCAACACTTATAATTTTTCCATGATGCTATGTTCATTTGCTGAACCTATTTAAGTTATGGCAAAAATACACAGTGGTGGTCTGACAGTGAGATCACTGAATATTACAGAAGCAATTGGCTAGAAGGAAGATGATGCATTTGGAGCAGGATATGAACCACTGATTATTTTTGGGATTCAAATTACTTGGGTTTCAAATCTTTTCTAAGTAGATTTGATTTGGTTTCCACTTTTTCCTTCTGAAACTCGTCATATTTGTAACATTTAAGTTTCCTTCAAAATTTTAGAAAAGTTAATGCTTGAAATCACATCAAAAATGCTTTAAGAACACCTAAATCATTAGACTCAAAATTTTAGGGACACATACCTTTCAAGGATACTTAACTTAGTTATGTTCAGCACTGTTGTGCATTCTTTTATAAAATAAAAATTTCAGATAACTTGACTTTCTGTATATAGCTAGACCACATGTTGCAATTGTCATTTTAAGAAATCATGTTCATTATCTGAATACCACCATTCAGAAAGTGTAATATAATTGTTTATGAAACTACTATTTTATGTACATTTGAAAGCAATACTATTTTTAAAGTGGAAAGGATAAATTTAAATTTGAAATAATTACAATTAAAGTTAATAGATTATACTGGCATATATTTGTTTATCTTAGACAAGTTTTAGAATGACATCAAGTGTTTTATAAAATGACTGGAAACGTATCTACTTGAAGCACAGACATGCAGTTATCTGAACAGACAATGGCAATCATCAGCAGTTCAGAATTTTGAATTAAGCTAATGGTTTTAATTTTTTCTTCTCAGTTTGGACCTCATTGATGTGAGTGACAGTGCATTAGTCTTACCAGTATAATATTTATCTAGTTTACTATATCAAAATTACAGTCAACTAGTAGAAACTGTATGTGTATCATCATGGAAATTATATGGAAATAATGTGATACAAAAATAATATAAAAGATGCTGATCATAACAAACTCGGTAGATAATAGATGTTGTTGAAACTGATTTCAAATGAAAAGGATAGTTAGATACCTCTAATCTCTACTGCATATATTTGTGAATTACATTATGTGAATTAACTGAAATTCTGGTGCTACTGAAAACTAGGAGTAATATCTGATAATATTTACTTATTTCAAAACAATGAAACTCAAAGAACACTAACCAAGGAACTTAGTTGTAAGAACTTAATTTAGCAAGAGACCCATGTTCTTGAATTTCGAGAAGGGAAAAATTTAGAGCTCATTTCTCTTTGGATAAGTATTTACAAAAAGAAATTTATTTGTCCAAGTAAAATATATAAAATAAAACAAATTAATTTTGATGTTAGAAATATGGATGTTGTCAATTCTTCAGAGTCATAAAACTTTCAGAACAATAAGCTAATAATAATGGTCAAAGACATTCACTTCCAAAATATTTATTTCTAATGGCACAAAATTAGCATTTTATATATTGTTACAGCGAAGATATAAAATTGAAATATGAGCTTATGTTATATTTAATATTAATAATGTTGAAATTCAAATAAAACATTATTTTGTAAAATATATAACTCAAGTATTTTGTTTTAGTTAGTTTAAATTGTATTTGTCAACATTTTTATTCTAAACTATATGTGGTAACAGATGAATCTTGAAAGATATGAATCCTAATTCAATCTTGTATGAAGAGGAATTAATTTGAAGGCATTTTTATATATTAAGTCTTAATATGACCCTCCAGGATTGAAGATGATGAGGTACTAGATCAAGGATTGGATTATAGGTCAATGGAATAGACAATAGAATCCAGAAATATACCATACTTAAAATGTACATCTTATTTTTAAGTATACAATTACCAAGTGATTCACTACTGCTTTTTTATACAATTTTCACTGTGAAATGAAACCTAAGTTCACTGAAAACTAAAATATAAATATTAAAACATTAAAAACATTGATTTATTCATTTTAGTTTATTTAATTGGTTTATTAATATTAATTCATGTAAATGTTTTTATTTTAAAATTTATTCTTAGAGCATATCATATGTGTATATAATATAGTGTAATCATATTTAGCCCTTGCTTTCAATCCTTTAACAATGGCTAGATACCCCATTACCTTTCCCTGCCAACATAAATTAGCCCACTTAGTGCTTCTAATATGCACTTGATTATAGAATCATCCAACAGACTATGGCTATAGTAATTGTGGCTACACTGCCCCTGGCCAATGATTATCACTGTCCTAGCAGCCATAATTTGAAATCTCTCCTCAGCTATGGATAGGGACTCGTTAGCCTCACTCCTAACCATGTTGCAATTTTAACTTCCTTGATCTTGCAGGTTTTATGCAGCTAATCAATGCTGCCATAACTTCATGAATGCAGTGGCCACATCATTCCCAGAAGGCAGTATTTTATATGATTCCCATCCTCAAACTATTAGACATTTACCACCTCTTGTTATTGCATTACCTGAGCTTTTAGATGGTTGGGTTGAGGTTTGTGTTCCACTTAAGGTTGAGTGATCATAGTCACCTAGACTTAGATTTGAACCAAATATAAGTTTGTGCATTAACTACCACTGCTCACTACAAGAAAAATCTTTTTTTCTTTTTGAATTCAGATTAAGTAATGGAAGTAGGAGACCTTATAAAAAAAGCAGTATAGTGCCATTATACTTTATTAAAAAAATACTAAAGAATTCTGAGCCTGCTAGTTTCCGAAGAGGAGCAAGTGTGGCATCCAATGAGTCCTTCTATGGAGAATGATACATACAGATTTCCGTCCATGTTGCCATTTGAATTATAATTTAATCCAACAGTAACAGAATGTCACTGCCATCTAACAACTCAAGGGTTGAAAGAACATGAGTTTGTTTCTTCAGTTTACTAGCTCCTTACAGACAGACATTGATAAAATAATATCTGAGAAAAATATAAATATAACTTGGATATTGTATATTCTCTTTAGATATGAATTTATAAACCTATGAACTACTGTAGGGAAAGTTTATGTCTACCATATATATGCTGTATATATGTGGGGAAAAAATCTCACGTGGGGGTGGAAGGGGGAATTTGGTGGCGGGGTCCCATGGCAGTCTGACAGAGGAGCCCCAGGCGAGCTTTCCACACTAATGGCGGCGGTTGCAGCACAAGGTTCCAAAGGCTGGGAACCTGGTGGTAAGACCAGGCGACACGTGGAGTCTGGTTTTCCAAAGCTTTTATTGTCCACGGTATGGTGATTGGGTGTAGATGGCGTGTGCTCCCCACCAAAAGCCAGGCTCCCCTGGCTTTATAGGGAGGAGGAAAAGGGGAGGGAATAACTTAATTAGCTACGCCTCCCGGCCTTTAGATAACTCATTAATATTTTAGTCTCTGGATGTGGAGACTTGCGAATCACACCCTCTACCTCTGTGCTACGTGACTGAAGGTCGCAGGTTAAATGGAGTTACCTCATTCAAGGCCCAACATATAAATATATAACTTAAATATATGTTGGATATAAAGTATTTGTAGTTAAAAATTAAAGCTGATTAAAACCATTAGCATCAAAAGAAATCAGATAAAAGTGTCAAATAATAAAATTTTATCTAAGGGACAATTAAAAAAAAAAAAAGTACCAGTTTGAGAAAGAAAACAAATTATGTGAAAGCTGAATTTTAAAAAAAAGCAATGGTAAGAAAATTACATATTAGTAGAAATTAATAAAAAATGGAAAAATAAAAATAAAAACAACTAAACATTCTAATCATAAATCAAGAAAATTATAAAATAATTTTCAGAATGTGCTGATGGATAGCCTGCAAATTAATGTTAGCTCATTGAATGCAGTTTCTTAGGATGATGCCAAAAAATTATCTCATTGGTATATCAATTGATTACATTTAATAGAAAGTTTATTGATTTCCAAGAGTAAATAGTGGAAAGTAGTGTTTTTCATTTGCTCTTTCATTTACTGAATAAAATATGTAGTAAAAATATTTATTTTTCAATCACGAGAAGAAGCAAATGCACATGAAAGTCTTCCTCATATTCAAACAGCAGATCAACTGGGGGATTATGTCACATTCCTATAACCCATCATAATCAATCATACTTGCAAAACAGGTAACAGAAGAAAAAGCCTTTCACAATTTACACTGTTTTGAGATTTGTATACATTTTGAGATAGTTTCATTTACTCTATGGTGCAACATAATGGGCGTTTCCTGACAAGAATGAAGAGACATGGTTCAACATACTGATGGTGGGATTCTGTCTTTTGTCTCTAAGTTCTAGAGCTAAAGGTAGGGAGAGAGATACAATGGGGCAAAGATGGGGATTTGTGCACTGTAGAAGCAAGTTTCAGGTTCAAGTTTCATGAGAGTTTAAGTTATAGCTGAAGAGGTCACCTGAAAGCCATGGCAGTATCCTACATAAAATTTGTCCTTACCAATGAGGAACAAGGTTTTGGACCTGAGAAAACCATGCTTTTAACATATCTAAGAACTCCTTACATGTTCTAGATTTCTTCCCTCATGTCTTTACAAGGAAGTCCCCACCCCCCCCACGTACCCCCACCCCAATGCTAGGCTCACCATAAGCACACCATAGCATTAGTAATAGTATCAGGCCTTATGTCTCCCCTTTAGATGGATCCCAAGTTGAGCTGGTCACTGGCCTGCCTTTCACTCAGACTCTTCTCCATTTTTATCCATTCAGTTCTTTTAGACAGGAATAATTCTGGATCGGAGTTTTTGACTATGAGATGACAGCCCCATCTCTCCACTGATATTTTTAAAAATATGAAGTAGGCAAAAGATGATGAGGGAATTTCGTATTGAGAGAATTAAAAGACGAAAATAAAGCAAATTCACATCATTTATTTGTGTAAAGCACTGGCTCTATATCTTGGAAAATCAAATACTAATTTGGTACACAAAACTAGATCAGGATTGCTAATCCTGGTATCTGAAAATAGCAATTCATAGGTGTCAGAAAGTCTCCTAAGGAAGTGCTATATATTACATTACAACGATACTTGTAAGAATCCTTTTCTGGGCATCTGTAATCACAAGATGCCTTCCTTTGAAGGTTCATGCTCCAAAGCCTGTGATGCGGGGTAGGCTTCATGGAGACTGAGGTGCTGATTTATGATGGGTATCCATCAGCAGCTCCTTAAAATAGAGTTAAAATCTTAGTGCTTCGCTATGTCACACCACCATAAAATTGCAAGATAAGGAACTGTAGATGTTTCTCATGATAGTGAAATGAACCCACCTACTGTATTTCTGCCATAGAAAAGTATAGTGTATACACATAGTATATAGTACATAATAACAGATCATGACAATATATATTACTAACTTATGTATTTACATTTTTATGTTGTTATGCATTCCTTTTCTATAAAATACATACATGAATACTGTATGCCATGCTCTGCTGGCTGGCAGAACCCTCTTTTGCCTTCTGTTTAACATGTTTCTTAGATGCACAAATGGACCATTTTGAGAGATGGACTTTGACATCCATGTTTGTAATTGTGTGGAGGCTCACAGAATTATGAATTGACTAGATACTGCGAGTCTCAGAATGTGTCCCCATTTTTATGTGATTCTTTACTAAGTCAGTATGTATAAAACTTCACATTTGGGTTGCCATAGAACTATACAAAAATTTCTTGTATTCCTTCTCAATAGAAGCCTCAATATTTTACTACTACTTTTATATATTTCTAATACCCATTTGTTTATAGGTCAGAAAAGACAGGATGAAAGATAGAAGCTCAGAGGCAACTAGGATAAATTCTCTAAGATCTCGTAATCAGAATGACAATGATGTATAAGTCCACAGGAGAACATAAAGGAGATCAGTACGCATGGAGTTCTTTATCCCCTCAGCATGCCCACAATTGCTAAATTGAGGCCATTTAGGAATATCAGAGTGAAGAACTTATTGCAAAGAAAACAAGGAAAGGGAAATGATGAAAGTTATTGTTTTATAGGCTTCATGGAGCTCTATTTCTGTGAATAAATTTTCTATAGAAAAGGAAATATATTTCGCTAAAGTTCACTTTAGAAGAATACATATTAAAATCAGTGATCTAGAAAAATAAATCCTTAATTATTTTGTGGACACAATTAACCAACCTTTTATATGTATTCACTCTTTCTTTATCTGTTACTCTTTCTCTTTCTTTCCCTCTCCAAATAATCTGTGTGTGTGTGTGTGTGTGTGTGTGTGTGTTGAAAACACTTTGTATTACCTAACAGGGTAAATGATATGCAAAACATAAATTTAAAAATATAAGAGACGCCGGGCAGTGGTGGTGCACGCCTTTAATGCCAGCACTTCAAAGGCAGAGGCAGGCAGATTTCTGAGTTCGAGGCCAGCCTGGTCTACAGAGTGAGTTCCAGGACAACTACAGAGAGAAACACACACACACACACACACACACACACACACACACACACACACACACACATATATATATATATATATATATATATATATATATATATATATATTTGATAACCTCTGAAGTAAGTAATGCAGTTTCTTTTCTATGAATTGTATGTCTATAGAGTGTTTTTGGCAACAATATCCTGTATATACTACTTCCAGAATTTTGGTCAGATACTAACATTAAAACAATTTCATAAATATCAATGTAATTTATTTTGTTATTTTAATTGTAGTTCTAATTATAAATAGCATTTTCCCTTCAGCTTAACTTGAAACTATTTAGTGACATATTTATAAATGAAGACAAATTTCTGATGAAAATTATTCAGATGTATGATTTAAGTAACAAATCTGTTTTGAAAATAAATAGAAATTAAAATGTATAAAATTTCTGTGAAAAAAAGACCTCAAAATTCGTCATAACATGTTGAGAATTGAGAATTAGTGGGATCAAATAATATTAGATAGTCTGGTCATAGAAAGTTCACCCAGAATGCATAAAAGCTTTTATAATAGATAATATAATATTATTTAAAATATAAATAGATATCAGAAATGCAATGGTTACACAATATAAAACTGAAGTATTGAAAATGTTTAGGTATATATGTATCTAGTAATGTGAAGTGACACTATCAATATCACATTTACAAAAATTTAAGTTACTGTTTCAAAGCTTTTTAGGTTGTGAAAACACCCATTAAGCTAAACCATCTAATAAATTATTATAAACTTAAATAAACAAACATATAAATAAGTAAATAGATAAAGAAAATCTTTATAAATAAAAACTCACAGAAAGGCAGAGAGAATAAGCAAAAACATGGGAATCCATGGCTAATTTTCCTTAGAAAGTTAAGGAATTCAACCACAGTTAATGGAACAGTATCTCTGTGTCCAAGTCCCCCTGTGTTGTAGGGATCCTGAAGCAAACCTTTACTGCTTTACATGATGGATGCCTCTTGAATTGCTGAGTTCAGGCACTACTGATTACCTTGTTCCATGACAAAATGGGACATGATCTTGACTCTTGTTGACATTTCCCTATCTCAGCACACTGTATTTTGCTAACATAGAGACTATTTGAACAGGATGTCCTATCCTAAATCAGGATAGCATATTCTGCTGCTGTGCCTGATAAAAGGACCTGGAGGAAGAAAACACTTGTTACTTGCTTGTTCTTACTCTTCCTGGAAAGTTCATCT
The DNA here is from genome assembly GCF_011762505.2 of Arvicanthis niloticus. Classification (NCBI taxonomy): domain Eukaryota; kingdom Metazoa; phylum Chordata; class Mammalia; order Rodentia; family Muridae; genus Arvicanthis; species Arvicanthis niloticus. The sequence goes on along the minus strand of NC_047674.1, from coordinate 6,679,703 downwards.
ATCATATGGCTACAGATGCAAAATCCTTTCACCACTATTAGAGATAAATTCTGAAAGGTTCCAACAGAGATTGAAGGTCTCCAGCCAGCAACCAGCAGCCAGTAATTCAGCAAACAGAAAGCAACAACTAGCAATAGCAGCAAAAAGCAAACAGCATCTAGCAATAGCAGCAGTGGCAGCAGCCTCTGGGGTTTCTGGTATTTTTATATCCTCTCAAGAGTCCCCAGAATTCCAAACAAAAAATATCTTCAGCTGGCAAAATCACTCCCTTGCCAGAGCATGAGACAAATCATAGTTCGTTAGCTGCCACAGACAAGTTGAAACAGCCCTATGTCCCACATCTGAGATTAAAACAAAAACGTTTTCCCATAACATTTCTGTGTTTTTAAAGAAACCAGATTCTCACTACATAGCTATATGAGTCTGCACAATAATTTTATGAAGCTTATATCTGATTTAGCTAGGAGCTAGGTAGGGTTAACTTGGACAATACAACTTTTGCACACCTCCCGACATTCTTAAAGTCTTTCCCTGATTTTGTGTTCTTTGTATGTAATGTATTATTTTATTCTTGATCTGAATATGCACTGAAGGCATCATTTTCATATGACTAATTGACAACTGTTGGGATTGACAACAAATTACACAAAGATTCTTCCTGTTTAATGAAATTGTTTTGAAAAAATAAATACTCAGAGTTATTAACTGGTATTACTTTTGTATTGTCATCAATGTATTGCTAATACTTGCTGTTGTGCACATTCTAAGACTCAAGAGAAGAAAAGAGATTTTTAATATCTCTTGCTTATCAGTTCAGGTGTTTCTGTCTGTTAACCAAGGTGGTCGTCATATAGATATTGTACCCAGGCTCTTGGATCTATTTCTGAGTTCATACTTTGACAATCAACAGTTTTCTATTTTGATTATTCCAGGACTTTGTCATTGGTCATCCAATATAAGAATATAAGATGATAAGTCACATCTTGTCATAGCTTTATATGTCTGTTAATGTTACCCACATAACTATAAAGATCAAATACTTCTAATGTTCCAAAAGGCCTTCTACAACCTTGGTATTTCCTAGTACTCCCTGTCATTACTTTAGTATCTTAGAGAAGGAATCCATGTCTATCACTGTATCATGGAACAAATTTAACTTCATTACATGATCATCCATTCATAATGTTAATCCATAGTTAAATATTCTGCTAAATTCATAGGATCTATATCTAGTCCAATAATCATCTCAGAGGTTTCCTGCAGAACCTGATGAAAGCATTAAGTCCCATCATACAGAGAACAACAGCTAAACTGTAGGCAGAGATTTTGAAATCCTGCAGAAGATTAGAGAAAGGGTTGTGGGTCCCAGATGGGTCAAGAACACAAGTAGAATAAGGTCCACAGAATCAACTATGCAGAGCTCACAGGGGCTCAAAGATGCTCAAGAGGTAACCATGGAGCCTGCATGGGTTGTGTTAGGCCCTCTGTATTCATGCTGTGGTTGTTTATTTGAGGATTTTGTTGGATTCCTAACAATGAGAGTAGGGGTGTCTCTAATTACTTTGCCTATTCTTGGGATCCTTTTCCTCTGACTGGGTAGCCTTATCCAGCCTAGATATGAGGGTCTGTGCCTAGTCTTATCACATGTTGTTATGCTATGTTCAATTGTTATCACTGGGAGGGCTGATATTTTTTTTTAAATAGAGGAACAGTGAATCTGGAGATGGGGGAGGTGTTTGAGGGTGGGGTCAGGGAGGGAGAGGATGTTGTGGTTGAGATGTATTGTATGAAAAAAACAATACATTTTCAGAATGATTAAATTCGTGTAAGAAGAATATAATTAAAAATATCTTTAAACTCTTTTTTTTCATTATCCCCTTCCTGGTCCATCTTCTGATAGTTCCTCATCCCATTCCTGTTCCTTTGTCTCCAAGTGGAGGTTGCCCTCCCCTACCCATCCTGCCAGGCCTCCCACTCCCTGGGGCCTCAAGTCTCTTGAGGGTTAGATGTATCTTCTCTCACTGAGGCCAGACCAGGAAGTCCTCTGCTGTGTATGTGTCAAGGACCTCATACTAGCTAGTGCATGCTTTCTGGTTGTGGCTCAGTGTGTGAGAGATCTTGGGAGTTGTTCAGGTTAGTTGGGACTGTTTGTTTTCCTATGGGGTTGCTGTCCCCCACAGCTTCTTCCAATACGTTTTCAAAATAGTTACATTTCTGTTCCCTCTCCCCTCCCCTCCCCTCTCCTCCTCTCCCCTCCCTCCCTCCCTCCCTCCCTTCCTCCCTCCCTCCCTTCCTCTCCTCTCCTAACCTTGTCTAGGGAAGCTTTGAACTCATGATCTTTTTGTTTCAGTACTTCAAAGACTGAGTGTGGAGCTGTCTACCAACATACCCAGATGACATGTTGGTAGTCACTGGCAGTCTCAGAAGGGACACATGCGTTTCCTTTGAGTCTCTTAGTCCTTTGTATTATGTCAGCCAATAATTTGTGGAACCTATCGATACATTTGCATCATTGTGGCTAAATTAAAATGCCATTTCTGTTTTACCATTGAGCTCCGTTGTATCTTTATAACTTTTCTGATAAACTCTAAGTAGGAAATTGTGTTCTGCTCAACCAATTACATGTAGCACTCTAGCTATAAGATGTCCAGTATCTACCGTCCCTGTCACTCAGAAGGACCTATCTAATTAAAGATAAATGTTCATGATTATAGAATGAGGTCTCCATTAGTGGCATTTCTCTTTAATCTGATCCTTGAATCTGTGTGTAGAGAACAATATTAAAACATGAACATCTTAGCCAGGTGGTGGTGGTGCATGCATTTAATCCCAGCACTTGGGAGGCAGAGGCAATCGGATTTCTGAGTTCGAGGCCACCCTGGTCGACAGAGTGAGTTCCAGGACAGCCAGGGCTATAAACCCTGTCTCAAAAAACAAAAGCAAAAAACAAAACAAAACAAAACAAAAAACCCTGCAAATAAATCTTTGACCTCATTTCTACTTGTCATTATACTGGGTCTAATATTTTTTGCCTGATTATAACTGAGATATTTTTTTAGATATCCATTAAACTAGCCCATATAAATCATGATGTGCTTGGCGAACTGTGGCCTTTGTTGAAGCTGAGGAGTTTGGCAGAAGTACTTATCATTTTAATAACTAAGCTTAGTCTTACCTCCTCTTGTTTTAAGTGTGCTCTACTGCATGAAGTGGTTCATGTAATAGATGACTCTAACTCTTTTGGGAAATAAGGATTGTTGAAGGTCAAGCTCTAGATACCGGGGACCAAATGCAGGAGAATTGAGTTACTCCTGCAGAAGCATAGGGAAAATAGACTATAGAATGTTACATGTGAGAACAAATTAAACTCGGTCTTCATTTGCCATAGGGATCTTGAATGAGACATTAGTCAAGTCAATAAGAGCATAACAATCTCCACTGTAGATTACATCTTCTCGATGAAGGTAATGACATCTGGCACCACAGAGACAGAGTTGTACCTGTGTGTACACCATGCTGTAAGCTACTCTCAATCCTCAAACACTGGGGGCATTATAGACTAGTGAAGCTGAACTCTTAAATGGCAACTGCATTTATTCTTCTATTTCTCTGTGTTGAATTTCTAAATTAATAATGTACTTTCTTCAATTTATTATGCAGTATTGCTTCCAGTATTACTTGGGGGTGATAGTTTAGGTATCAGGCATGAATAGATAGGCCCCACTGTCCTGAGTCCAATTTTCAGCTGTGAATGTCTCCTAGGCAACAGAAATACTTTCTCAGAAATAGACCAAATATCAGTGTCTAGATGAATTCAACAATGGAAACAATATTAGTTTTTGTATACAGTTTGAATTTTTGAAGTTCAATGTTCATACTGTAGGCTATTAACGATTATCTCCAACAATAATACATCTTCCATGCAAGCTTATCACAAACAAACTTGAATGTTGAAATTCTGAATGTCTTAAAAACATGAAGCCACAAGAAAAAAGAATCCACATTTACTTATCTAACATGAAGCTGCCAGACACTGATACTACATTATTCTAGGAACATGTAGTCAATATTAAGCAAAATTTAAAATCTCCTTGTTATAAAATTAGTCCTACATATGATAAGGGAGATTTTAAAAAGATTCATGAATAACATTTTTATGTACACAGTTTAGTGTATATGTCTGGTATGCCTTATTTGAGTTATTTAGTGTAGTTTTTGTTTGGATAGATGTTAGCATAGACCATTAGTTTTGACATTGAATTGGTTTCTTAACATAGACTAAAAATATAGATCATTATGGTAATATGTTTTCTCAAACAAAAATTAAGAACATTTTATAGATTATTCTGCATTATCTCTTAGTGGTTGACTAACCATAGAACATACATTTAGCATAAATGATCTATTAATTCTCTTAAAAACTTTATTTTATCATCCTTATTGACCATATACAGCAATCTAAATGACTGATTATTTTACCCTTTAAAATATATCCTTTCTCTTTCTATAATATATGATACTTTTGTGAGATTTTTCTCCTTATTCTTACACATTCTGATAATGAGTATTCACACATTTGTTCTAATTTTAGACACTCACTGTGCAAACTTATCATATATGTTCATCCTTCACACCCTTTCTTCTGTCCATTTACCACAGCGTCAGCTATTGGTAAGAATTCATCCAGCATTGCTGTGTATCATATGAGATGTCATATATCTCTGGTAATGTCAAATTGATGTAGCTACTTCACAATTGCAGAGAAAAAAAACCCAGTAGAGTAGAGTTATAGTCAATATTTATGAAATAATTTTAGAAAATAGTGGAAATGATTAATGACAGTAAGGCATGTGATTTTTCAAGGGAAATCAAGAGAATGGTACATAGATTTTAAAAATCACACTTAATTTTCAGTTATATTTATGCATGATAATCATGTGTCCAAAATGAGATGTGGATTCTGAAGAAAAAATAAAGAATAGATCAAACAATATGAAAACACGTAATTATCTAGTAAGACAAGTTAAAGAAGGAAATGATAGTAGGGGAATTTAAAATACATATAACAAGAAAATGCATGTTTTGTTTGAAACTTTAAGAGCTGAGTATAAATACATGTTTTAATTTTATAAGCATCACTTTGATAAAGACTGAAAAAGAGTGATCTGTTGTCAAGTGAGTGAGAAGGATCATAAAACAGACTTAAAATACAGTAAGACCAGGGACCAAGTTATGAAATTAGCAAAAGCAAAGCACAGGCTTAGTTTGGAGTTGGGTGACTGACAAAATATAAAATATTCTAATATTATTCCTAAGGTTGTCAAAGATTATTGAGTTTCAGTAACACACTGTTAAAATAATGCTTTTGTTAGTCCACACTAACTATATGATGATAGCTTCATAAGATTATCTGATATTGGAAAAAATCTTAGCCATGTAGTGGTGACTTAGCTGTCATCACATCCTAGCATAAGATTCATGTGCACATGGGTTGCTGGCATAAACAATTCTATTGCCACTTTAGTTCATAAATGTCTGTAGCACTAACAATTATATACAGTTCATAAAACTTTATTATTTTTTAGTTTCTAAAAGTTTTAATGTCACTCTATTAAAATGAAAAATGACTTAAAGTGATTAATGTAACAAAAATAATACCAAGATTATAGCTAAGACCATAAAACTAAGAGGAAGCCAAATAATTCAACATCTACACACACATTTCACAGACCTGTTAAAACTGAAGCATTTTTAAGATCATTCCTTATATAATGATAAGCACAATTTGCTGTGGAAAGTATTATACTTTAATCAAATAGAGACCCCATAATCATTATGAGTGTTCTCATAATTAATAATACCTATTTTTCAGTTTTAATAGTAATAACTGTGCAAATATATCAGGTTAATTTCTATTTTTGTACAGTAATAGGTATCAAACTATATTTCTAAAATCAGTCAATACTACTTAAGCATTTTTGAGTATTTAACCTATGATGGTAATAATAAATATCTTTACCTTTTATAAATGAAAGTTGTTATTAATAAAAATTGTACTCCTTAGTTGGCTTAGGTGGTACAGGTCTCTAATCTCAGTATTAAAGAAGCAGACACAGGTGGGTCTACTCTATGTGTTTGAGACCCACCTAATCTACATAGTGAGTGCCAGTGCAATCTAGATATGTACAAAAAAACCTGTAGCAATAAAAAAAAACCAAAATAAAACAACAACAACAACAACAAAAAAAAACAGGCCCAAAGTTTCTATGAATGGACTATAGATAATTATACATATACATGGACATGGGCACAGACATAGCTATAGATATATAGATAGTTAGGCAATCTACACTCTGAAAGACAATCATTACATGTTTCCTGCTGTCTGAATTATCTGCCATCTGTGACAATGTGAACAAAACAAAGAACAATGAAAACAAGATGTATGACGAACCATAGCCGAAGACATGGGAAGAAGGAAGCAGAATTGAGAACAGAATATCAGGTGACCCAAAGCTGGTAAAGAACAGGGAGTGGACACTAAATGAAGAGGCAGAGGATGTCAATACAAAAGGAGGAATCTCATGATTGCACCCAGGACAAAAACCTACAGACAACTGATGGAGGCTGAGAGTGGGAGAGTTAGCTTATATGAAGGACTTGTTTACTCTGGTACAAATTTGTCACACATGCACAACAACAAAAATGGATGCAGCAGAATTTATTTAGATATTTGTGCATACAAATACATACATATGTGTATAGCAGTAAATGTCCTGGAAGAAATGATTATCTACTTGGAATTTGGGGGGCATGGAAGGATTGGAGTAAGTGAAATTGGCTTGGAGAGAGAAAATAGAAGGGTAAAGTGATGTAATTGTGTCTTAATTAAAAAAGGAAAAAGAAAAGCAAAAAATAAAATAATTGATTCTTAATTCTGCAAAGAATATATAAATGTCATTACACAATACACTATGCTATATATGTTATTATGTATGTATACATATCTATATGTATATACACATACATATATATATATATATATATATATATATATATATATATATAAAATTACATTATACCCATGTTAGCTAGCATTAACTTTCTCTACCTCAGTTTTCCAAATCTACTAATTGTGTTATGCTGCCACTTTAGGGATAAACTTTAGTTGTGTACATTTATATGTGTACAATCTGATATTGTGCTGTCCAGTTATATGTCAAGTTTTTTAAAAAGCTATTGTCATATGAGAGGAGAAAAATTCAATTAAGAAAATGTTGCCTGAGGATAAACCTGTAAGCATACAAAGACATAGAGTATTTTCTTCATTAGTGATTAATGTGGGATGTCCCAAACCATCATACATAGAAATATCCCATCAGCTCCTGCTTCCAGGTTCCTGCCTTGTCTGAGATCCTGTCCTGGCTTCCTTCAGTGATAAAAATAATAAACAGTATTGTGGACACATAAGACAAATAAACCCTTTCTTTTAAGTTGTCTTTGGTTACGGTGTTTGACAACTGCAAAAACAACCCTATCTGAGACAGATATTCATACAATATACTACATACACAGTCATATTTATAAGAATATAATTCTGTCATGAAGAAACTTAAGACTGAATTTGGAAGTAAGGAATCTTTAAGTGATACTGGAAAATATGGAAGTGAGGAGCATAGGACTATTTGAGGCACAATAAAATTAAAACTTTCAGAAAGGAAATGAGAGAAATAGTAGCAATATTGTATATTTGAAACATATCTAAGTTACTTGTATTTAATATGTTAATTTGATGAATTTCTCCCCTCTAGATTGTTTCACTAGAGAAATAATAATACAATACACACAATAAAAATGTGTCTAATATCTTTTCTGTATTTAGTAATGAAAGATAATTTTAGGTGTATTTATAAAAATTCAAAGGTAGTCCCTATTATAGTAAATGACTGTAATATACTTGGTGATGAAATCAAGTAATTTACAATGCATAGATGTTTTTCAAATTGAGTATATTAACAGAAAAAGCTTGGAAAAAATATTCATTGATAAGGATGTGGAATCACATATAATTATGGCAAGTATTTTAAATATTTTACAATGGTTTTAAATATATATGTTTCATAAATATATTTAAATAATTATATATATGAAATAATCTGATAAATCTTTTATTTTGTGTATAAAAATAATCATTAAAAACAAGTTCATCCTAACAGTGCTTTTTAAATATTAATTTTAAAATGATAAATGTACATTAGGTTTTGAGGAGAATAAATAGGGAGTAACACTTCATTTGAAGGTAGAATATTATGTCAATCTAGTATTTAAGGCTTAGATCAGGGGACCAAAAGTATACAACGATTGAGAAAAATTCTCAGTTTGTGAAGAAAGTCTCAGTAAGGCAAATGTCATTAAACCTAAGAAAGAGGAATATGATACATATAAATTATCAAAACTTTATATTCCCTGGATATTTTCTATCTTTAGATTCATGTATCTGTTTCTCAATTGCATAAGTTCAGCTTGATAATTCATATATACTTCAAAAACTGTATGTCTAAACATCAGTTCAACTTTTCTCCTTTACCAAATGCTCAAGAAAGCATTCTTCTAACTAGCCTAACTTCTTTTATTTTAAAGAAAGACTTAAGAGTCATCGCTAGTCACATGTAAATTTTTTGATAATATCATTCATACCTAGAGCTGATGATGCTCACCATGTACCTGGATGAACTAAAGTTTTGCTGGTTTCACCAGTAACATGGTAATCTTCTGCGATCTCATGCTCTGAACATTTTATTCACTTCCCATGTCCTGGACAATTTCACCTATGTCTAGCCTATGTACATATATACATATATACATATATATGTATATACATATATATGTATATACGTATTAGGTGTATTTATACAAATTCAAAGGTAGTCCCTATTATAGTAAATGACTGTAATATACTTGGTGATGTAATCAAGTAATTTACAATGTATAGATGTTTTTCAACTTGAGTATATTAACAGAAAAAGCTTGGAAAAAATATTCATTGATAAGGATGTGGAATCACATATAATTATGGCAAGTATTTTAAATATTTTACAATGGTTTTAAATATATATGTTTCATAAATATATTTAAATAATTATATATATGAAATAATCTGATAAATCTTTTATTTTGTGTATAAAAATAATCATTAAAAACAAGTTCATCCTAACAGTGCTTTTTAAATATATACGCATATATGTATATATGTATATACGTATATACATATATACATATATACATATATACATATATATATATATACATATATACATACATACGTGTATACGTGTATACATGTATACAGGTATATGTGTATACGTGTATACACATATACATACATATACGCATATACATGCATTCATGCATACAGGCATACACACATACACGCATACATGCCTACACATATACATGCATACACACATACACACATACACACACATACACGCACACCCCGAATTGATTTTATTTAAAAATTATATAACAATATTTCCAATCTTTCATATAAAAATAATCAGTCCTTTCAGCCCTAAGTTATACGAAAAATATCAATTTTCTTTGTTCTTAAATTATTAAAAAAATCAATACTTTGTAGATATGTGTATTTGTTTCAGTACTCTACACAGGTCTACTAACAGATGAAAGCATTTGTAGTATCATTTTTTATTAACGTATTTGAAATCTAGTAATATGATGTCTCAATGATGTTATTTTGGTCAACTTTTCTTTGAATATTCAGAGTTATTTGCCATTTCATATGGATTGTAGTAGTTTTTAGTCTTATAATGATTGCCATTAAAATTCAATAGAAATGAAATATGTAAATTCAAAATGATGAATCAGAGAATAGTTTGACAGAATGGTTCAGATAGGATATGCCCTACGTTCCGGAGAACAGCTAATTAAGAGCAGCCCAGCTGGAATACAGTCAGTTCATTCAGTGGAGTTGAGTCAGTGTAGTTGGTGGTGGTTCAATTTATTTGGGACATTGCAGTTAGAGTTGGTCAAATTTGGGAGTCAATACAGTGAATGCAGTGCAGGGGAGTTGAGTTCTTTCATGAGTTCATACAGTTCAGTGCAGGTCAGCAGAGGCAGTTGAAGCCAGAGAATAATAGAAGATTAAAACAAATTGCCAGAGTAAGTTTGAGGCCAAGCAGAGCAATTTAGTGAGAAACTGAGAGAAGCCAAATTGAATCAGTCAGTTTGGAGAAGAGTTTGAATCAGAATACCTGAGTTGAATCAGCCAGCCAGAGTTCAGAAAAAAATCTAGAAATGCTAGGTTTATTCAGCAGTAAACTTTGAGACAACAATTATAATTGGTAAATAACATTGGTTTTACATAAAGTGTTTCAGGCAATATGGTCATTTTAATCATATTCTTTCAGCTATGAACATGGGCTATCCTTGCAATTGTTTGTGTGTCACCTTTATTTACGTTTAATAATATTGATCTTGGGATTAGAGTCCTTCACTTCCTTTGTTAAATTTATTCTTAATACTAACATTATTATAAAGAATTTGTTTTTTAATTTTTATGTTTTGATGTCTTGAAGTATATAAGTGCAGTTCTATTTCTGTTGTTTGATTTTGTGTTCTGAAGTAAAACTGAATTTTTTTTTATAATTTCTAGCAAATGTTTCAGTGCTGCCTTTAAGACTGTGATTTTAAGATCTCTTCCTATTCAGAGAAAATTTATCTTCTTCTTTCCTACAATTTAAATAATCCCTATGAGTAATGTCTTTCATTACTTTTGTTGGTCTACATATTATTGATAAGATGTCCAGCTCTATAAGCAACAGAGTTTAGGGAGTGAGAATCCTTGTCTTCTTGCTTGCTCTACATCTCCATGACTGAGGCTTGCAGGATTTGTATTCATTATCTTTAATAGTCTGAGTAATTTTTCATCTATAACTAACTTGTTGTATGTCTTTATTGTGGAAGAATATTTTGTTTACTATCTAATTACCTCTTTTTGTGTCTATTGACATAAAAAATGACTAGAAATTTTTACAATTTATTCTGTTAATATAGGTAAACATATTTAATAATTTGTCAGTGTCAAGCTAGTCTTATATCCTAAGAATAAAGTCGATTTGATAATGGCGTTTAAACTGTTTATATATTTTTAACAATCTGATAATATGTGTAATAACACTTATGTGTTATCGTGGCTGTCACTTACAGCTATCTGTAGTTACTTAAGTGTTGAAAAACTTTTGTTCTTTACATTTAATTTTTATAGCTCAAAAGGTCATGCAATTATTCCTGTGTCACCATCCATGTTGTGGTAGTTTGAATATGCTTGAAGCAGAGAGTAACTATTAGGAGGTGTGGCCTTGTTGTAATATATTTGCCATGTTGGAGGAAGTATATCACTGTGGGGGTCAGCTTTGTTACCCTTCACCTAGCTACTAGCAAGAGAGTCTTCTCCTAGCTTTCTTTTGATGAAGATGTAGAACTCTCAGCTCCTCCAGCACCCATGTCTGCCTATACACTGCCATGCTTCCTAACATAATGATAATGAACTGAACACATTGGCTAACATTTTTTCTATTTTCTGTTTATTTTCAGAGATTAAATAATAAGAGCATAAACCTGCCTATCAAAGCTCCTTCTAATAATGATTGAAGATTTCTACAATGTATATGTGTATCAGTTAGGGCTAAGTTATATAAGTCAAAGAAGCTCAAATTAACTGGTTGACAAGAATTTTATGGGCTAGAAGATGGCTCAGCCCATAAAGTGCCAGCTGCACTAACATGAGTTCTTGAGCTAGATTCCAAATGGGTTTATAATCTGAGTACTGTGGATGCAGTGACAATATACATCTTGTCATTTTTTTGTATCATCAGACTCAGTGAGATGCTTCTCAAAAGAGAAAAAAAAGGAAGAAAAAATGAAGGTAGAGAGTAATTGAGAAAAGTACAGAGTGTCAATATCTAGCTTCTATATGTATCACATACATGTGCACATATGCAGACATGCAAAGAATACTGAAGTTTACTTATATTTCATGTACACATCCCAATCGATCTAGCACTATATGAAAGATTTGCAATGTAATGGTTCTGGAGACACAAGCTTTGTCCTTTTGTGTGTATGACTATTGTAAATGTGTCCTTTATCCTAGTCCAAAGAGAAATTCAAGCATTGTCTATGATGCTTCAAGCAGAATATTGACAAAAGAAGAAATTCAAAAGGGGTGTTATCAGAAAACACATCTACTTATATCTGTTTAACTAGCCTCTGGGCAAGAGGGAATTGGATTAACAGACATCTGAGAAACTGGCCATTTTCTGGCATGGTGGTGCATTGGTATGATTCCAGCACTCAGGAATCTAATGATAGAGAAGTAGTACAAGTCTGAAGCCAGCCTTGGCTGCGTAGTAGGTTCAAATATGGAATAATTACTGAAAATCTGAAAATAAAATTGAGTCCTACTTCAAATGAGCACACCGTGATAAAAGGTCATTACCACTAACATCAACTTCTCTCTGGTACAGAGATTTTCTAGGGTCTTCATATTAAGATTTAGAATAGATGACATCAAGTGAATTTTTTTTCTCAATCTTTATTTTGTCGTAGTGCTTTGAACATTATTCATGTAAGACACTAATATTTACAATACCCAGAATTCTCAAAAATTCAGTGTCTTCTTCCCTTTGATAAACATTCACCCCTCATGCAATTCTTGCCAAATAAATACCTTGGAAATTTTACCTGAAAAACCCCACCCCTGGGAGGTAGTAGAAAATAATGGTATTTACCCTATGCATAATTAGCAATTATTTCTCTTCATATGGCTTTCATTAGCATGAAAACAAGTCTCTTGATTTCCTACCAGGAAAGATGTTAGTTCACTCTTTGGATCATAAAATTAAAACCATCACCTGTGTTTCTTGCATACTGTGTATGGACCTCCTAAAACCTCACTTCATAGTGTGGAAGTTCTGATTTGGAAAAAAATGTAATGAACAACTTTATGATACTATTGAAAAGCATGTAAGCTCATATCATTACAATGTAAAGTTTTATTTTATGTACTTGCTGCTTATTAACGTACCATAATAATAGGCTTTGCCACTGGATTTTACTGCTGATCATTATCAGAGCTAATACAATTCATTTGCTCCTGATGAATCTGCACTTCTGCATTTTGCTTTACCCATGTAGTAGTATAGTTTAAGAAAGGGGATGCAATGGGTTCTTTCATTGTGTGTGGACTTCAGATAATTTACCCTAGGATGTGCAATAGTTTCTTCCTATGGAAAATAGAAGCAGTTATAAACTACATCACAGAATGTCATCAAAATGAAATTAAGTTTTTAGAAAAATAACATGCAATAAATCTTATCTACTTTTGTGTCCCATTCTAGTGTAATTTGCTTTAACTAACTACAAATTTAAAAGTTTGCATTTCTTCAAAAGTTTCAGTTACTAGAGTCTTACATTTTATTTTGGTTGTTGTGAGTCTATCTGCTATCTTGATGAAATGGTGCTGTTCCAGAGTTGACCTGTTTTCTATGTCAACGATTTACCATATCGCCTTATATTTATATTATTTAATATTGTGTATATGAGGACATATATGTGTTGGTATATGTGGGTCCTCATGCACTTGTGTTCAAACACATTTGAAAGACAGATGTAAAGTTCAGTAGCCATAGTTTTTTGAGTCAGACTCTCATTGGCCTGGTACTCACCAAGCAGGTAATTGGTTGGTTAAAGTGTCTTGGGGAATCCCCTGTTGCCTCGTCCCTCCCTGTGACATTACAAGTACAGACCATCTTGACCACATTGCTCAATGAGTTTCTGGAATTTGATCTCAGGCACGCATGTTGTTTTGGGTCTGCAGTCATTCAAATATTCAGCAGAGACTGACCATTATTAAATTTTAACAATTAAAGGCTTTTATTCATACCATAGGGCCAAGTCTACACTAGGAATTCTGGATTCCTGAGTGCAGAGCCCAGCCAACTTAGTTCTGTTGCTTTTAGAAGCAAAGAACATGAAGTTACATTCCTTGTATTGCAAGCAAAAAGGTCTTCTGGTACAAAGCAAGCCTCTATTTACAGACGTAGAAACAGCAGTTTTGTTAAAGTTGTACAAGATTACAAAAATGAACGCTTAGCAACCCTTAATATTTCAAAAACCCATGTTTTGCTGTATAGTTCTTTTGAGCACAGTAATTTTAAACTTATAATCATAAAGTTAGCCATCAGAATAAAGTTAGCCATCAGAAGGTTTGTGCTACCATCACTATAATTAATAACATCTACAATATGGTTTAGTTTTTTAATTCTTTCCTCCTAAGTCAGTGATACCATTAGTAAAATAGGTTTTAGGAAAGACGCAATTTTGTTTCATACTGCTATCCCTTTCTTTCTCCAAAATAGTTACTATATAACTGTGAATTGATTAATTGATGACTATTTTCTTTTGAATTATTAAATTGACTCCTTATACTTTGGAGAGTACTTTTTATTTTATTTTGCAGTCAGCTCTATTATGTTTTGGTTATGTTATCTTTTATTACCAGCCTTCAATTTCTTTGTTACAGTATTGCTTTTGTTGTGAAGGATTTTTTTTAAATAATTCTCCCAGCATTTGCGTTACAGTCTTGTTGTGATGCAAATATATGATTGTCTTCTAAATATTTGCATTTCAAGAAAATTTAGTGCTTTGCTATTACATGCTCACTTAGTTCACTTGGTAAACTGGACATTGACTGAGAAGATGTATAAATATATGTTCAATAACCCACATGTTTTCCAGACTTACTGAATTATCTAAATGAGGATTCATTGTCAGGCTAATGGTTTAAAATTACTGAATGATTATTGAGGCAGTTAAGTAAAATTAGACACTCCATTGATTCGCCATTGCAATAAATAAACACATTCAGTACATGAGAAAATGCTTAGTGAAAAGGAGAAATGGGTGGAAACACATAAACCTGTTTTTTTTTCACTTTTGGACTCATTGACCTTAGATATGTTACAATCTTTCCTCTGTGTAGTTTTTTTGTATCTAAAAATTGATATAATTGGGATCTAAACTAGTGTAAATTAGTATCTGTACATGTTTTAAAAAATGAGATACATTATGGAAGTGATTCTGTTTTTTTCTTTTATGAAGAAATAAAAAAAACCTCTCTTTTGTGTTCTGAAAAGTAAATGCATGTATTCTGAGAATGTTATGAGACTATAAAAGTTTAGAAAATATATTAGTAATATAAAAATAACAAGTTAAAAGAAACTGCAGAATTTTTAAAAGCATTAGTATAGCTGAGGAAATAATCTGCAATGTAAAAAGACAATGTACAGAATGAATGAAATATTTGAAAGCATTGTATCTAATCAAGTGTTAAATACCACAAATACAGAAAATGAAAGCTTTTCAATATCACATTAAACCAAGCCAAGCAATGCATTTTTAAAGAATAAATCAAAACAGACATTTGCAAATGCAAATCAAAACAAATTATTTAGATATGAGCCTACAAGCACACACTCACACAACACACACACACACACACACACACACACACACACACATATATATATGACACACACATATACATATAACTAAAAAGAGATTATTGAAGAAAAAAAAAAGAAGCCTTAAGACAGGGTTGAAGTTTTAAAATAAGAAAGTCATAAAATGAGTATATCATGAAAACAGAAAGGTATTAATAGGTAAAAAAAGAGACAAACTTGCTGGTAATCAAAAAAGAAGGGAAAGATAGAGGAAGGAAACATGGAGGAAGAGGACCATCAAAAATGAAGTATTCTTAAATCTACACTGTGTATGCTAATTTAAACCTACCATTACAAAATCATTGTTATTTAAAAGACAAAAAAGTATCACTGAAGCTATTTAGGAATAGAAGAGGGCCTTTTTGAGTTTTATGGACTGTATCTTGGATATTCTGTACTTTTCCTTTTTTTTCCCCTTTGGCTAGTATCCGTGAATGTCCTTTCAGGTCTGAGTTACCGCACTCAAGATGATATTTTCTAGTTATATCCATTTGCCTGCTAAACTCAGGATGTCCTCATTCTTAATAGCTGAATAGTATTCCATTGTGTAAATGAACCACATTTTCTGTATCTATTCTTCTGTCATGGGATATCTGCCTTGATTCCAGCTTCTGGCTCTCTCAAATAAGGCCACTGTGAACATAATTGAACATGTGCCCCTGTCACATGGTGAGGAATCTTTTGGGTATATTTTCAAGAGTGGTATTGCTGGGTCTTCAGGTAGATCTATTTCTAATTTTCTGAAGAACCTCTAGATTGATTTCCAGAGTGGTTCTACCAGTTTGCACTCCTACCAGCAATGGAGGAGTGTTACTCTTTCTCTACATCCTCACCAACATGTGCTGTTGCCTGAGGTTTTGAACTTAGCCATTCTGATTGGTATAAAGTAGACTCTCCGGGTCATTTTGATTTGCATTTCTCTGATCACTAGGACTCTGAACATTTCTTTAGCTGCTTCTCACCTATTCGTGATTCTTCTGTTGTGAATTTTTGGTTTAATTCTATACCCATTTTTTGGACTGGGTTGTTGGGTTTTTTGGTTATTAGCTTCTTGAGTTCTTTATGTATTTTGGATATTATCCCTCTATCATATGTGGGATAATGCATGTATAGCATGTTAATAAAGACAAGGGCCCAAGTGAGGACTCCAAAGTCCCACATGGGAGGGAGAAAAAAGTGATCATAAGTGGGGAGGAAGGGAGTGACCAGAGAGGGAACTTGGACAGCAATGGGAGGGAAGAGGGGAACCTGATCTGGTATAGAGTAAGGGAAGAGGACTGAATCCCAGAGGGCCAAAAGAAATAATGGAAACAGGCAACCTCAGGAGGTAGGTAGCAGGTTGGGGAGAAGGAACCCTCCAGAATGCACCAGAGACCTGGAAGGTAAGACTCAAGACTCAAAAGGAGGGGACTTAGATGTAATGCCTGACAGTAAGGAGAGTGAAGTTATATATCCTACCTCCAGCAGGAAGACAGGGCATCAAATAAGGGAGGGGGTTACCTTCCTACAGCCAAAATTCTGACCCATAATTGTTCCTGTTTGAAAGACTTACAGGGATGGAAATGGAGAGGAGCCTGAGGAGAAAAAAAAAGGTGCAGCATCAGGCCCAAAGTGGGATCCAGCTCAAGGGGAGGCCCCAAGGCCTGACACTATTACTGAGGCTATGGAGCACTCACACAAAGGGACCTACCATGACTGCCCTCCAAAAGACCCAACAGCCAGTTGAAAGAGTCAGATGCAGATACGTACACTCAACCAATGAACAGAAGCTGCTGATCCCTGTGGTTGAATTAGAGAAGAGCTGGAAGAAGCTGAGGAGGAGGGCGACCCTGTAGGAGGGCCAGCAGTCTTAATTAACCTGGACCCTCAAGATCTCTGACAATGGACCACCAACCAGGCAGCATACACTAGGTAACATGAGGCTCCTAACACATATACAGCAGAGGACTGCTGGGCCTGGTTTTAGTCAGAGAAGATGCATTTAACCCTCAAGAGACTGGAGTAACCAGGGAATTTACAGGTCTGGTGAGGTGGGGGTTGGGGGTGGAAACATCCTCATGGAGACAGGGTGGCACAGGAGAAGTATGAGATGTGGAACAGTTGGATGGTGGACCAAGAGAGGAATAAAATCTGGAGTTTAAAATAAATAAATAAATTAATTAAAAAATGAATAGAAGAGAGCTGTTAACAGAGGAGACAAATATGATCAAGGACGTTCATTTACATACATGGAAATGTCATAATGGAACCAAACATTTTCTACAACTAATATACCATTATCAATAAACAAGAAAAGAGACTAAAGTTACTAGTTCTGCAAAGATCAGGAAACAGAAATGATGGTTGTCACAGATTGTGAATTAGTACAACTCATGAAGAAAGTGGTTTTTTCTTAGAAATTAAAAACACTATCATGCTATCCAATGATTACATTAGCTTCATATCCAAAGACAATGAAATTGGTGTGCTGACATCTGCAGATATGTTGCCTGTAGTAATCTTCAGTGATCAAGAAACAGAAAGAGCAACAATTTCCATTAACTATAACCTTGAATAATTGCAGTTACTGGGAAATCAAGAAGGTACAATTATAGGAGAGGGAAACATGGGACAGAAACTATAGAAAATAGTAGAATATCCCAAGGTGACAGTGCACCTTCCTGCTAAACATAGACTAACAAAACCCCCGGTGACTGGCATAAAAATTTTCCTTTCAAGTTTTTGGTCGGATATCCAAAGCCAACATTTTATTGATGCTGTTTGTGTTCTTTTCCAGAAAAGGAAACAGCACACACTTAGAGCCAAGCCCTGCAGGAATCTAGCTTGATTTGACCTGAACATTTGTACCCTGAGTAATAATAGACTTTATAGGTTTAGAAGGAGATGGGCTAGCTACTGAAGAAACAATTAATAGTCCTATCAGGTTGTAAGATCTATGGGTGACAGCAATAGGGACTTTAGCAAGATATTCCTAAAGGTACAATAGTGGCACTTATGTCCTGGGGATAACTGAAAGCCATCTAATTGAACTTAAGGTTCACTCAGTAGAAAAGAATTCAATCCAAGTACTACAAACATAGCTAACTACCGGAGGCTATGAACTCTGAAGTAAAGTCTACTACTGCCACGTTCCTGTACCAGTGCAATTTCTTCCTGCACTGTAAATATTTGGCTTTCTACCTACACCTGAGTGTAACTCTCACCTATCTCCAAAGAAGTTTTTTTTTTTTTTTTTCCCCTGTAGCAGACAAAGATCATTCTGGAAACTTCAAAATGCAGATAGCAACCAACTGAGAAGTGCTACTCCCAGTTAATACATTTGCAACACAATCCCTACACCTGAGGCTCAGGGAACACCCAGAAAGCAGGTATCAAAGATTGTAAGCATCAAGGACCAGGACATGCAATATGAGACTGTCTCTTCTAAAACATAGAAAAAGACCAAAAGGTGGAGATGAAGCACAAAAAGATGGATCTCGGAGCAGCTAAGGTTATGAAGAACAAATATGGTTAAAATGTATTATATGTAATTTTTAATGAATTAATACAACATTTTACTGATAAGAATGGTAATGAAATCCTTAAAGAAAGATCAGAAAGTGGGGCAAATATATACCATGGAATAAGTATCACTAATAGGATACATTTTTCCCCACTGGCTAAAAAAGGAAGACTTCAGAAAATTATATTAAGAGGTAAGTCTCATTAAGTTAAGGGAACATTAAGTACCACATTATTTCATTAGTGTACAGTAACCTAAAATGTGGGCCTCATGGTGTCGGGGACTGCTCTGCCAAATGTTGGAACCTGCACTGCCAAAAGCTTGGGGGCCAAAATTGTTAGAGCCCGCACTGCCCCAAGTTTGGGGGGCTAAATTGCCCCAGCTCATACTGCTGCTCCGGTCAGTGGGTCAGGGTTCATCAAGAGAGAGAGTGAGGGCAGACAGAGTGTTATTCAGTCCTACTTATTCTCAAGTCTCTCTTCTTCTCCCTTTCCAAGTCCCTTGTTCCTAGTCCAAGTTCCAAGTTCTAGAGTTCCTAGTCCCTACTGCCTCCAAGTTCCAAGTTTCCAGTCCATCTTTTGTCTGCCTCTCGCCTTTTATAAGTCTCACTTCTTAAGTCACACACACCCAAGGGAAAATCCTGGGTATATAAAACTAGATGTTATCAGAGTGTGCTCAGCTGTTGAAAACAAGTCTCTTTTCAGGGTATATGGCTCAAGATGGCTGCAAGGATGATAGCTGCCTTCTGTCATTTATTGCGAGTGTTTAGGACAGAGGGATTATTCTTCGGAAGTTTATTAATGACTACTATATTACCACAGGCTTCTCCACCAACACCCCTGTTCCTGAAATAACAACTCTGAGACCTACTGTTAATGAATAAATGGTCACCAGCTTTTAGCTTGTTCCTGCTAGCTTGTAACTCAATTATCCCATTTAAGCTTGTCTAAGTTCTGCCACATAGCTGGTTACTGCTCCTCAACTTCATACATCTGTCTCCCCAGAGTTGGGGTTGAATTTCTTCCTGAACCTGAGTCTATCCCAGAGTTCCTTGCTCCATACAGGAACCCCCAGCTTCTATATCGAGCCTCAGTTAATAAGCCATCTGGTTTTGATTGATAAATGATGCTTCCATACAGTACACAGGAGATTCTCTCTACAGTACTAAATTATACCTATAAAATTCAAATGAACAGAAAGTCCTGGTATTCTGTTGCACGGCAGGACAACAATAAATAGCAGTCATGCCATCTGTTTTGTCCAAAACCGTAAAACTCCATAATATTCTAGTGTAAAGGATTAGCAAATGTTTAAATATATAGTATATGTATAACCTGATTCAAACATTTCACAGTGCGTATATGATATATCTTGGAATACTATGTGTTAATTCTTTTATTTTACATTGGGTTTTATTGCTGTGAAGAGACAAAATGACCAAGACAACTCTTATAAAAGAAAACATTTAATTGGGGCTGGCTTCCGGTTTCAGAGGTTTAGTCCATTATCATTATGGTGGGAAGCATGGCAATGTGCAGGCAGATATGTTGCTGGAATTGCCAAGAGTTCTACGTCTTCATCCACAGGCAGCGGGAGACTTTAGGCCACACTGGGCAGAGCTTGTGCACATGAGACTTCAAAGCCTACCCTCAAAGTAAAATACTTCCTCCAACAAGGCTATACTTCTCCAACAAGGCCACAACTCCTAATTGTGCCACTCCCTGTGAGGCAAGCATTCAAATACATGAATCCATGAGGGTTATACCTATACAAACCAGCACAATATTAATATGAGAAATATATGTTATTATTTATCATTTTTAAAACAAACATGAATAAAGGCTATAAATGCATTTCAACAAGAATTTAAAAAAAAAAAAACATTCTGGAATTGCAAGGGCAATAACAGGATATCTGAAAGAAGTCCTGGTAAGGATCCAGTGGTGATAGTCCAGTGTGGTGAAGAAATCTCACGGGGGGGGGGGGTGGGGGGAGAGGAGGGAGGGGGTGTGTGCGGAAGGGGAGAGGAGAGTTCAGCGACAGGGTCCCACTGCAGTCCTGGCGGGCCTCCCAACCGCCAGTGGAGGGTCTCACATTCACATAGCCTCTGCGGGCTGGCAGCTGGCAGCGGTTCAAGGTTCCAAAGGCTGGGAATCTGGTGGTGAGACCAGGCTACAAGTGAAATTCAGTTTTCCAAAACCTTTATGTTCATGGTATGGTGAGTGGGTGTAAATGATGAGCACTCCCCAAAAGCCAGGCTCACCTGGCCTTTTATAGGGAGGGGGAAGAGGGGAGGGAATAACTTAATTACCTATGCCCCTGGCCTTTACATAACTCATTAATATTTAAATCTCTGGAGGTGGAGACTTGTTAATCACGCCCTCTACATTCCTGAAGGGGGCAGGTTAAATGGAGTTACCTTGTCCAAGGCCCAACAGTCTAGCAGAAGCCAGAGGCCTCAAACCATATAAATAACACAGTATAATGAACATTTGCAAGTAAAACTGTTTGGGAAAAAGTGTATACTTTCTGAGACACTGTGATACAACACATCTTCCATGACAGTATTTTGTGTGCTTGCTTGTTTTGCTTGTTTGTTTTTATTCTTTGATTTTTGTGGGTGGTAGTTTGCAAGGACAGATTGTAGATATGGATGGATGGAGAGCTGACTGAGATTGGGGTATAAAATGTGACATTTATGAAGAATCAATGAAAAGATTTTTAAAAGTGGCAATATATTTTTGAAAATTTTCACCAGAAATAAATAATTTTTTGAAATAACAGATGCAATAACCTCTGTTTGAACAGCATAAAATATAAACAGATGTAAAATCTCTTGCTATCTCATAAGTTTACCCATTGTATCTACTGAGTAAATAATACAAGTAATAATTACAAGAATTAATTATTGAAAGAGGAAATAAAATGTTTATCTCTTTTATTTCTTAGTAGAGGACAAATAATTGGTATTATCCCATTAATTTGTCTCCTCTAGTCTTCTTCAAGGAGATTCCTTGGTCTTTGTGTATTTCACATTTTGAACAGTCCTTTGTGAGGTTTATAAGTCCACCATTATTGCATTTTGATATCTACCATTCAGTTCCTCATTGACAGTCATCCGACATATACCATTGAAATAACAAACACTATTTTCTAGAGTCATCTTAACTGTTCATGAGCAGTCTTGGGAATTCATGGCTATTCAGGACTTGGGCAAGTAACCTCCTGGCTTATATGAAGTTAGTGGCCCTTGAATTACAGAAGGAAAGAAAGAATTGCTTTTGTAATGACTATTTTTTTCTTAGTCAAAAAGTTTTGTTGTCATCTATTTTATTTACTACTACTAAGTTTCAAACAAAGAGTCGAATAATGCTGTCTACACATTAAGTAGCCAGTGTGAGCTCCCTACAAAGCAGGTAGCACTGCCAGAGTGAACTAGCATTCCCTGTGTCTTCCT
Source organism: Arvicanthis niloticus (assembly GCF_011762505.2). NCBI lineage: Eukaryota > Metazoa > Chordata > Mammalia > Rodentia > Muridae > Arvicanthis > Arvicanthis niloticus. The sequence continues at coordinate 6,657,163 of NC_047674.1, read as the reverse complement.
AGTTCCTTGACTCTCTCTACCTGTTCTGCTGACCTCACTAGAGGGTCTCTCATTTCTATTGAATTCAAAGGAATGAAAGTGAAACCCCAATTCAGAACGCACTGTCCTTGAATGTCCTAAAATTATTCATGATTCTCAGTTGTGCTAATGTTTGCACAATGATTTTGATCGTGTCTTTCCAAACCCTGCCGTGAATGTCTTTCTTCTTTACTTTTTGGAATAGGGGTTATATTTAGTACCTGCTGTTTTCAACTTACTAGACTGCAGTTGAAATTCTTAGATATCAGAAAATGTCCCTTCAAGATCATCTTACTATTACAAAAGGAATTGCAGCACAAAATGTAAATTAGGACAGGAGTTTATGAATATCGTACATGCAGGACTCAGGACAAGGGGCAGCTCCACTGACGGGCGAGGATGACCCCGACTGCAGCAGATAGATGCAAATAATAGCAGACATGATGGCAGACGGTATTTACAGAAATTTTTGTTATTTTCTAGCAACTGGCTTAAGTGCTTTGAAAGTATTAACCTCTGGAACCCTCAGAGTAACTTCACCAGGAACTATTAAACTTATTTTGCAGTGGAGGAAACAGATAGTATTTCTAGCAAATCTCACCGTCAGGAAACAGTGTGATCAGTCTTTGATCTGAGAAAGTTTGTTTCTAACCCTTCAGTATAGGTGACACTTCTAAACAAAGGATAATAAAGATATTGTCAGCTTGCTTTTGAAAAGGACCTTTCCTTTGTAATTAACTAATATAGATTATTGAATATTAATAAATGAATATTGTACACAGAATATTTTGTTTAAAGTGACTTGTCTACTATGAAATTTATATATTATAAAATTAAGGCTGAATAATGAAGGATACGTTTTTTTTTTAATGCTACAGCATTTAGGTAACCATTAGTAACTAGATATTGGCTATATTAAGCATCATGATGCAAAAAAGACAAAACAAAACAAAATGAAATGTACACATGCCTTTCCTTCCTGAGCTCAGTGTAATGCTTGTGACATTGACAACAGATTGGAAGATTGCTTGGAGCAAGGAAGTGTCTTAGAAAGAAGAGAAATTATGGATACGGACAGAATAAGAACAAATACATAACACATACATATGAAAGTCCCATAGTAAATAAACGTATTAGTTTATCATCACTTTAAAATCTTAATTTTAAAATAGTATGTATTATGAAATTCTGCATCTGCATTTTCCTCGACTCTGTAACATGTTTCTAAATTGCAACTCTAATTCATAGTATTTCAATTAAGCCATGTGAAGGATCTCATACTTTTCTCCAGTCTCTTTTAAGCAGAGATGTATTTAATAAAAAATAATTGAATCTATTGCATGCTTTTTTATTACCATATTCTGATCCATTTAGAAGTACAGTGTTTACAGAGTAAATATGATAATAAAAACAATTAACTACTCAAAACTCCACTTGTAATGCATTGCTTACTAAGTACAAATACAATTAATAAAAAAGAATAATATCTATTCTCAAAGCTCTTGAAAGATGCTTGTATATATTTAAAAGCATAGATGATGCTTCTAAAATCATTTTATACATGAAATGTATTAAAGTATTTATTTTATTAAAAATATTAAAATTGAAGAGAAACCACATTTTATAAAGGTATTTTATATATTAAGCACAATAGTTTTAGGTTTATTTTCTAAGAACTGAAATATATTATTTTCATGTGTGTGTGTGCTCTATATTTACATAGAAGTGAATATCATCATGTGTGTGGAGGTCTAGGGACAATTTCATGGAGCTTTTCTCTCTGTCTAACTTATGTGGGTATTAGGGTGGAACTTAGAGTATCAGGCTCCCTCAAAGAGCCATGAATGCTTCTTACCCTCTAAGCCATTTTGCTATTCCTAGGTTTATTTTTAAAGGATTGTTGTGGAATTGTTTTCTGGGTTGAAAATTGTATTAAATTAGTGTAAATGTCAGTGTGGCAATTATGCATTTATTTCAATGTTATTTGTTTGATGCTCTTTCCATGCATCATGATAAGGATTCTGGTTTTAAAACTCTAGTTATGTATCATTCAAGAGGAAAGGAAAAGGACATTGACTCAATGATTCCACTTGAAAGTTCTGCGTTTTGGAAATCTGAGAATTTGCAAGCTGATGTCATTTGGTTATCTACTGCTAACAGTACGTTGACCATAGTACATTTTTTTTTTTTTTTTTTTTTGCTTCTGACTTATAGGCCACATTTGTTAGAGACTTGGCTGGTGCTTATGCTTAGATATAGATTTCGCTAGAATTCTGAAAATCAGGAAGTCCACCTCCATATTCAGTACCCCATGGCCCTGCCTTTTCCAGTGCATTTTTTTCTTCAGGGAGACTCCTCCTGAAGACAGGTCCTGTGGAGCTACTTTTTTGAAACATGACAAATTTTTGAACTTCCTACTTGGTGAGTTAGGTCTTCAGGACTTGACAGTAGAATATGTAAGTCTTATCAGCTCCTGGAGCTAGATGTGGCATCAGGCTTTTTCTCCCACAGGTTAATAATCAAACAATTTCTGATATAGCACAGAATCTGTGAAGAAGAAAAGGCATCTTTTGGGGGAACAATTCCTATAGGATATCTTTTCCGGAAATGCAGTTGTAAAAAAAAAAAAAAAAAAAAAAAAAAGTCTTTAAAATTGTCTGTTCTCTCATTTCTCTCAGGAAAGAGCGCTGCATTAATTAACAGATGCCCCAACATACACTTTCAAATGAGAAAACTTCAGAGACCTCAGTTCCCAAAGGCCAGAACAAACACAAGTCTGGCAAAAGTTACCTGAATCCTGTTCTCCTCCAAGATGCAGACAGCAAGCTGTGAGGACTCATTTCCCAGCACAGAAAACATTATAGCAAACAAGGGATTTGAATTTAGATGTTTACTCAGCTTCTCTGAATCCTGGGCTCTCTCTTGTTGCACATCTCTGCCAGGAGATCCGGTATTTTTCCTGTGCTTTGGCTCCCCATGTCCCCTAAGCTAATATGCAGTCCCTGGCAAATTACAAGCTTTCAGAATTGGAGCGGAGACTGTGGCTTGAGGCTAAAATTGAATCTACCCGCCGATTATCCCCACCCCGCCCCTGTTCATCAAAATGTACAGCAGAAGGCTCTAAATATATACACAGGCATACACACAGAAGTTTACATGAACTTGGTTGTGTTAAAAATAAAAATTAAATGCTATGTAGAAAAACAAAAGTTTCCTATAAGAGGGACCCCAAGACCTTTATTGACTTGTGATGTATTTTGTGATCATTCTGTCCTGTGCCTATGTAGAGTATCATCTTTGTTATTTTTCATCTCTTGTGTATATAGAACATTCATGGTGAGGCTACTGTAAGTCATTATTTCACTCATAGGCTCTCTAATATTACCTCCTTTAATCTGATCAAATATCTTTCAAGTTTCCCATAATTAATAAAAGCAATGGTCAAATTGCAGCAAGCTACAGACTGTTAGGGCAGTCCAGGAATCTTCCAGATGGATCTTGGCAGCTGTAAGAGACAGAATATGCTTATGGATATTTAGATGCACATATACCCTTAAGCACATAGATTTACCACACAAAATGAATTGAAGATACATTACATATGTATATAATGTTGCCCTGCACTGAAATATTCTAAAGAAAAGTATATTTGTCCTGCTGTTATTGATGTAGCCAGTGAGTATTTTTCTACCCTGTACAGTGTCTTCTGTGAAAGTTGTCAACCTGTGCTAATTGAAATGTTTATATAATGTTGATTCTGAAAAATTAAAGCGTAACAGTTCAATAGTTCTTTAATGTTCCCTGTGTTTTATTAATGAAATGATTTATAGAAATATTTAATTTCACTGATTTACCATTAGCCTTAATGAGTCTAGTTATTAAGTACTTTGTTTCCAAAGGCTATGAAAACATTCTTGGCAAGTGTATAGTACTTTCTGATGAGTTATTTTCGCTGAGACATAGTCAATGCTGAGGGAACCTCATTGCTCAAGTGGAACAGTGGTGTTTATGAGCACATAACAATGATTCTTTCTGCAATTTTCATACAATGGCTTTTTTATTTATAAGAAATTTAATATCAATTATGAAAACTATCCCAGAGAATTATTAAGCATATTTAGATGATATATTCATATATTTTCATATTAATTAAACTAAACTCTGACAGGAAATTATTTAAAAATACTTAAACTGATTCTTAAACAGTTTGTAGATTTCTTCGATAGAAACACACACACACACACACACACATTTATTTAGTTCCCATTGTCTATAAAATTGCTTCAGAATAGTATAACAATTCTATGGAGTCTTCCTTGAATAATAAACCTAGACCAGTAGATATATCAGCTCCACTTATAACAGTAAATTCCTTTCCTATACATAAAAAATTTCACATTTTATCTGAACATTTTAGTAGGATGCTTTAAAACCTGTTTTCATGGTGGCTGTATGTAATGACACCCTCACAAATTTTAAGATTTCTAGCACAGATGATGGATCTAATGTCATCTTAATGATAAACAAAACTATTTGCTTATTTCAGATACTAAAGAAAATCATTTTAATGCTCACCTTAATACTTTTATGATCTTAGAAATGTTTAGACTTTTAGTAAATATTGTGGATAATAAATCTATAGAATTAAACAAAACAGGGATCAAAGCAGAAGAATATGTCTTGCTTTAAGCTATCAAAATGAAGTCCCAGCCCACTCGACTGTTGAAAAGGTATCAAATGGATTCACTACTATTACTATACGCTTTTCAGCTTGCAGCTTTTATATGCAATATGTCATAATAAAGAAATAGCAAGATAAAATGACATAAAATATAAGTATTATGTGGTTTACCACACAAAAATGGTATATTTCCTCTCTCTTGTTAGATTACCTCCATAGTGTATAGAATTGTCTTTGCATTATTGGTGGCATCTGGATATGATTTATGTGGACTTGATTATAATTAATCAGAAACTTAGATATTTTGTAAAATTCCCCTATCAGCAAAACACATTGCCCTTTAGAGTAGCATACAACTAAGTGAGGAGAAGCCTGTAATATGATTTTAGAAAAACAACATAACCTCAAGGTTTTATTCAGATTCAGAAAGGAATTTAGAAAAGATTGGATACATTGGCTGCAGGTCAATAGTATGAGATGTGAGCCTAGTAATTTCAAGAGAAAACTATACATCCAAGGATAGTTTTGGCTTTTTAGTTATACAACATTTTTCAAACTAAAAGTATAATTTAAGTTTGAAGCATTATCTCTTTGCTAATATTAGAAAATACATTATTTATTGCACTGATGTATTTTATATTTTACAAGAAAACTGAAATTATTGAAGAGACCAAAAATTATCAGTTGCTCAATATTCGTGTTGGAAACATAAGCAAAGGATACTTAACATTCGATTATTTTGTGGTGAAGCAAAACAATCATCATTATCTGTTAAGTGATTTATAGTTTTGTACAAGGACTTACAGGAAAATTCAAAACACGAATAAATGCAAATTAGCTCCAGGACTGTCTGCAATTCACAATAAAGAAAAGATTCCCAACAAAATAAAAGGAGGAAAATAACTTCTGCAGAAACTAAATGCTAAGTCAGGTTTTCAGAGAAACTGATTCATATATTTAGTGATATAATTGTTTTTTTAGATAACATTCTTAGCCCTTACTTTTGGCTTTAGCTTACAAAAGAACACAGTGAGGAGCACATATGCTGTGTTCCAGACAAAAGGAAACAAAAATAAGTTCTAAAAAGTATATAAAAACAGAATTAAGGATTGATAAATTAAGCACGTATTGATGGTGTTTTTGCTTTTAATGTCAATAGAGAAAATAATTAAAAGTCTATGACAAAAATTATTTCATTTTTGAGATTATAATATAATTAAATAAATTTATCTGTTTTATTTTTTACCTTCATGCTCTCCTATTAACCCCTCTTTCCTATATTTCAAATTCGTGACCTATTTTTATCCACAGTTTATAATGTATATAGCTCAATTGTTGGGGACCGCACTAGCCCCAAGTTGTGGCAGCCAAAATAAATGTCTTGGCCTGAGCAAAATGTTGAGGCCCGGGCCAACCCACGTTTGGGCGGCCACTGTATCCCGGCCCAAGCTGCCAGTCTTTAGGTCGGGGATTCAGCAAGAGCAAGGGTGAGGCCAGATTTTATCTAATGTCTGATGTGTATGAATATCTCTCTCTCTCTCTCTCTCTCTCTCTCTCTCTCTCTCTCTCTCTCTCTCTCTCTCTCTCTCTCTCGTCTCCCTAATGTCTTCTCTCTGCTGTGTCTCTCTAATGTCTGAATTCTGATCTGTTCTGTCTCTGCCTTTTATATGTCTCACTTCTAAGCCACGCCTCTAAGTTACACCTTTAATCATGCCCTTAGGTCTTGTCTCTAACCCTGATCTCTATACTTCTTAAGTCACACACCTTTAATCTCACACACCTTTAATCTCAAGGTATCTAAACCAAGATTATCAGAGTGTTCTCAGCTGTTGTAGGCTATTGTAATTTAAATCTCATGTCAGGGTATATGGCTCAAGATGGCTGCAAAGCTGATAGCCGCTTTCTGCTAAAAGTCGGCCCCCAACACTCAATAAAGAAAATTGTTTTCATAATTTGCTATGAAGCTTGATATGAACTAACACAAAGCTACTTATCATCATTATAGTTTACACTTAGTATGAAGAGTCACAGATTTGGTACTAAATTTTTAGGTGTTAAGGAATATTGTACAGATCTTATATTTACAATGAATGCATACAGGTTTTGACTCATTTGCCCCAATTATTTCCATTTCAAGTAAGATTATTATATAATAGTTCATGTTTAATTGCTTTTGTAAAAATTACAGCAATGACAAACTTTTATCACCAATTTGTTCTCAACCTTTCTACCTGTATAAGAACTTTGATGTTGTGTCTGTAGATCAATATGCACTAAACAACTGAAAACTGATTAAACAGATCATACTTGTAAAGGCACCTAGGCGTCTATTTTTGTTGTTTCTTATAAAGTAAAGATAATGGGTGGGATAAAGGATCGACTTTGGAAGTAGCATGAGTTCTGTATGGATCTTATGCTTTATAAAGTGTATGCATTTATACAATTGTTTTGCCCTTTTTAGTATTGTTTATCCCTTCATTGAAACAGGAAAAATTAAAGTATAATTATATTCGCCATAAGACCAAAATATATAAGAAAATTGAAATATATAAAAAAATTGAAAGCATTCCTAGTTTGGTCATAATCAGAGTAAACAATTTAAGTTATAATGATTAACAAATCTATTCTGATCTATGCATGTATTTAGTAACTATTATCTGTTACAGTCTATATATTTTATATATAATCAAACTGAAAACCTAAGATTAATATTATATAAATACATTCCAAATCAATTAGGTAATTGCTAATTAATTAATTATTAATTTTATTTTAATTACCACACAAATATATTTTATATTTTATATAGTATATAAATATATAAATATATAAATATTAATAAAATGATTAGCATAAAATTATATCTTAATTATTAGTAATTTAATCTAGTAATAATAATAATATAATATTTTTAGAAGTATTTATATGATACTCTACTGAAAAAAAATCTGATTCCACTTCTATCATAATCTACAGTGATTCTGCTTACACGTTATTCATGTTATTAGTTTGAGGTTCCATAACAGCATGATTTAAGGTATGACCTGTGCTGTCTGTACATACAAATAAAAATGTCCTTTATAGTGATTTCTGTCTTACAGATCCAAATAACACAGGTTCTTCCCTATGACTATTTAAACTAAGTTATTGGGGACATGTCTCCTACTTGTCACAACATGCCACCACCTGAAGGTAGAAAATTCAAGTGAAAATAAAAAGAAATGGAATTATCCACTGAATTAATTTATTCATAATTAGTTTGAAATTGAAGAACCATATAGACTTAGATAACGCAATACAATCAAACTTAAGGAATTTAATGTGTTCATCTCATAGGATATAGATAACTGGAAGAAATCAGTGTTTTGAGACATGCTCTCACTATGCAGCCCTACCTGTTGTAGGACTTCCCATATTGACCTGGCTATCTTCAGTTTCTAAGAGATCCACCTGCTTCTGCTTCTCAAGTGCTGGAATTCACTGCATGAACCCTATACCACGATGCAATGAGGTTTTAAGGAACTATTTTAAAAAAAAACATCCAACTCAATCATGCTAAGTCTATTTATTATTTTCTATATACAGTTATGTTCTTAGGTCTTCACATTTAGTATCCGGATATAAGGTAGTCAGTACATCTCTGGGAAAGAAAAGTTCTTTTTTTCAGGACTCATCAATTGCTTGTGGGAATTAATTTAAGAATAGAGTTCTGTGAAATTTTCCTTACTCACAAAGGGTTGTCAATTGGTGTTATTGTTCAAGTCTTGTTTATACAGCCATGTGATGTCATGGGTTCAGGATGTTTGTTTTCTATGAATGACACAGTGTCACATCAGTTTTCCTGTTTCTCCAGCTCTTACAATGTTCATATCCCTTTGTCTTCAGTGATGTTCCATGAGTCTTAACTGTAGAGGTTATATTATATATGGATCAATTGGAGCAGAGACCCCATAGTAAGTTTCTTCTCTGTATTGTGACCAGGTATAACCTTCTGAAATAATCTGTCTACAATATAAAGAACCTTCTTTGCTGAGGGCTAAGAACTATCCTTACTTGTGGGTATAAGGATGACAAGTGATAACTCACATTGGCCAGGATATGGAGTGAGAAAAACATGCATACATTAATGGTAAGAGTGTAAAGTTATATACCAGTGGTGGAAATCAGTGTGATAGTTTCTCAGATAGATGGGAATGCATCGACTTCAAGATCCAACTATACTACTTTTTGGCATATACCCAAAGGGTGCTTTGTTCACCACAAAGACACTTGCTCAAACAAGTTTGTTGTTGCTCTAATCATAATAGCCAGAAATTGGAAACAATCTAGAAATCTCTCAAAAAAAGAATAGATTTAAAAAAAATGTGCACATCTTTGCATTGACCCCTGACCTCGATTTTCTGCCTCAAAGCTCTCTCTGCCTTCCCAAGGAGGCCTGTGGGACCTCAGAAAAATCCAAGTTAGATCTCTTTCTCACCAGTCCTCTGCCTGCTGAGCACAACCAGGAACAGTGAGCAGCATGGTGTTCCTGAGATCCATTGTCAGGCCCATGTCTCTAATTGCCTCCCTGGGGATTCCTGCTGGCATTAGTAATACTTAGCCAATACCAGTGACAACTAGATGATAAAGAAAAAAGAATAAGAACACAACCAACAAGAGCCAGAGCAGTATGACATGACTAGACCCCAGCCATACTGCTATGGCAAACATGGATATTCAAATATAGCTGAAACATAAGATAATGAGCTTAAATCCATTCTGATGAAAATGATGGGGGCCTTTAAAGAGAAAATTAATAAATCCCTTAAGAAATACAAAGAATTACAATCAAACAGGTGAAGAAAATAAGTAAAATTATTGAGTATATGAAAATGGAAATAGAAGCAATAAAGAAAACAAAAATTGAGGCAATCTTGGAGATGAAAAACCTTGGGAAGAGAAGAGAAACAACAGATGAAAGCATCACTAACAAAATACAGGAGATGGAAGAGAAACTCAGGCTTAGAAGGAATGATTGAAGAAATCAATACATTGGTCAAAGAAATGCTAAGTCTAAAATGCTCATGACAAAAACATCCAAGAAATCTGGGACACTATGAAAAGATCAAACATAAGAATAATAGGAATAGAAGAAGATTCCCAGATACAAGGCCCAGAAAATATTTTCAGCAAATTCATAGAAGAAAATTTTTCTAACCTAGGGAAAGATATACCTATTTTCATACAAGAAGCTTACAGAACATCAAATATATTGGAGCAGAAGAGAAAATCCTCTCACTGCATAATAATAAAATCTCTAAATGTATAGGACAAAGAAAGACTATCAAAAGCTGCAAGGGAAAAAGACCAAGTAACAGATCTATTAGAAATACACCAGACTTCTCAACAGAGACTCTAAAAGCCGAAAGAACCTGGTATAGAAATTTTTAATCCTGATCCAGGGTTTCTACCCCACCCTTAATTATTTAGTTCTCAGAGAAAAGACAGGCTCAACCTTTATATTATAATAAACCTTAATCAGCACTAGAGCTGGGCAGATATCTACACTCTCTTATTAGAATCTACTTTCTTTTGTAGAACCCTGAGTTATTACTTACTATGTTTCATGTAAGCTGCTCTTAACTCCAATTGGACAGCCCTTAAGGGCCATACTTTATTGACTCTTAACCCATGGTGACTTCCTTCTCCTTCATCTTAATCTTCTCAGATGATTTTCCTCTGACCCCAAACTGAGGAAACCTAAATGTACCTATGTATCTTCTGCTCAGGTATTAGTTGATGACATCTTTATTTACCAATCAGAAATAACTTGTAATTTGTAGACTCCAAATCATGGAGTCCCACACTAGACAGAAAGACCCAGCCACAACACCTGGACAATTGTCTTGCAGACACTAATAGACCAAAAATCAGACTATATCCAGTAATACTTTCAACCACCCTAAGTAGAGGAAACTAGAAACTCCATAACAAGATCAAATTTAAAAAATAAATTTTCTGTCCAAAAATCCAACCTTTATATCTCCAATCTAAGGAGACTAACTACACCAAAGAAAACAAGACAATAAATAACCATACATCAGGAAACCCAAAGAAGACACACACACACACACACACACACACACACACAGAGACATACTACCACCACCACCACCACCACCACCACCGCTGCCGCCACCATCAAAATAACTGGAATTAACAATCATTGGTCATTAATATCTCTCAACATGAATGAATTCAATTCTCAAATAAAATGATGCATGCAAACACATGGATTTGGAAACATCATCCATCTCTCTGCAGCATAAAAGAAACTCGCATCAGTAAGAAAGCTATATAGTACCTCCACAGTAAAGGGATGCAAAGTTTTCCAAGCAAATGGAGTCAAGAAGCAAGTTGCAGTAGCCATTCTAATATCTAGTAAGATAGATTTTCAACCTAAAATTCAAAGAAAATGGGAAAAACACTTCGTACCCATCAAAAAAGACTAAGATGATGTCTCAGAATTCTTAACACCTATTCCCCAAATGCAAGGGCACCTGCATTCATAAAAGAAACATTACTAAAGCTTAAATCATACATAAAATCCTACACATTAATAGTGGGTGGCCTAAACACCCTAATCACATCAATGAACAGGTCATTGAGACAGAAACAAAATAGAGAAATAATAAAACTAACAGATTATGAAACAAATGGACCTAACAGATATATGTACAGAACATTTCACCCAAACACAAATGAAGGTACCTTCTTCTTACCACTTCCCAGAACCTTCTTCAAAATTGGCCATATTGTTTGTCCCAAAGCAAGCCATAACAGATGCAACAAAATTGAAATAATCCCTTTTATCGTATCAGACCACCATAGATTAAAGCTGAAATTCAGCAACAGAAAGCGCACAGACTCATGGAACCTGAACAACTCTCTACTGAATGACCACTGTTTCATGAAAAAAATAAGAATGAAGATTCAATAATTGAAAACACAGTATACCCAATCTTATGGGTCACACTGAAAGCAGTGCTGAGGAAAAATCATAGCATTTATAAATAAATTGGATAGATCCTCATACTATCAACAAAATGCAAAGTAGAGAGCTCTAGAACAAAAACAAGCGTGTGCATGTGTGTGCACACACGTGTAGACAGAAGGGAACAATCAGACTCATAACTGAAATCAATAAATTACAAAGAGAACAATACAAAGAATTGATGAAACCAACAGCTGGTTCTTTGAAAAAAATCTACAAGACAGACAAACCTTTAGCCAAACTAACTAAAAGACAGAGAAACACAATCCAGATTAACAAAATCAGAAATGAAAAGGGATAACAACAGATACTGAGGAAATCCAAAGACTCTTTAGGTCTTACTTCAAAGCCTATATTCATAAAAATTGGAAAATCCATATGAAATGGATGACTTTTAAATAGCTGTCACTTATCAACATTAAATTGAGATCAGGTAAACAATATGAATAGTCCCATAACTCTAAGGAAATATCAGCAGTCATTAAAAGTCTTAGAAGGAGGAGGAGGAGGAGGAGGAGGAGGAGGAGGAGGAGGAGGAGGAGGAGGAGGAGGAGGAGGGGAAGGGGGAGGGGGAGGGGGAGGGGAAGGAGAGGGGGAGGGGAAAGGGGAAGTGGAAGAGGAAGAAGAAGAAGAAGAGGGAAGAGGAGGAGGAGGAGGAGGAAGAGGAGAGAGGAGGAGGAGGAGGAGAAAGGAGGAAAAGGAAGAAGAAGAAGAAGAAGAAGAAGAAGAAGAAGAAGAAGAAGAAGAAGAAGAAGAAGAAGAAGAAGAGGAGGAGGAGGAGGAGGAGGAGGAGGAGGAGGAGGAGGAGGAGGAGGAGGAGGAGGGAGGAGGAGGAGGAGGAAGAAAGCTGAAGAGCTGAAGCAGAACAGGAACCACAAAGCTGAGGGCCAGATGGTCTTAGCTCAGAACTCTACCAGACCTTCCAAGAAGAGCTAATACCAACACTCATCAAACTATTTCACAAAATAGAAACCGAAAGACCATTACCAACATATGAGGCAAGTTATATGCCAAGCTGTGAGGCAAAAGGCACCCTGTTACCAATATCACACAAAGACTCCACTAAGAAGGAGAATTTCAAATGAGTTTTCCTTGTGAGTATTGATGTGAAAATATTCAATGAAACATTCACAAACATAATACAAGAACACATCATCCACCATGATCAAGAAGGCTTCAACCATGGATGCAGGGATGATTCCATATACAAAATCCATCAATGTAACCCAGCACATAAATAAATTGAAAGCACATACATATGATCATCTCATTGGAATGCTGAAAAAGCCTTCTACAAAATCTAAAATCCTACCATGTTAAGACTTGGAGAGATCAGAAATACAAAGTACATACATAAATAATAATGGCAATGTATAGCAATCCAATATTCAACAACAAATTAAATGGAGAGAAACTGAATGCAATTCCACTAAACCAGAGACAAGATAAGGCTGTCCACTCTCTTCATATCTATTGAATATATTATTTAACGTTCTAGCTAAAGCAATAAGACAACGAAGAGAGATTAAGAGGATACAAGTTAGAAAAGAAGTCAAAGTATCACTATTCATAGATGATGTGACAGTATACTGCTGAAAGTTCCTCCAGGCAGGAAGTTAGGCATGGCGGCTGGGCTACAGTGGCTCATTAAAGGCCTTCTCCACAGTTCCTCACGGTGAGGCCCCAATGACAAGAGAAAGTCCTGAGGTTTCTAAAATGGCTTTATTGGCATGATGGATGATGGCTGAATCTGGATGTGCACACCCTGTGAAACCCAAAGCAGACCTGAGTCAAATAGGGAGGGAGAGGGGGGGAGGGGCTGTGGAAGAATGCTTAACTGGCTCCGCCCTCTGGCCTTCTGGCATCTCATTAGTATGTAAATCTCTCCTGATTGATGGCCATAGACCTCTTTGTGGGAGGGGCTGTGGAGGGATGAAGCTAAATGAAAAGAACCAGGCTCGGGAGCAGAGCCTAACTCCTGCCATCCAATAGGGGTCCGGGGTTCCAGGCTTATGCTGGAATAAGCACCCAGATGCTTCTCACAGCCCACCGCCCCACAGTATACAGTTGAAAGAATGCAAGCAGTGGGTTGAATTCAGTTTAGTTTATTGAATTCAGAGGCAGTTTTCCACATACAGCAACACAGTGAGAAATTGGGTGAATCTGGTTTGAAACAATCAGGTTAGATTAGATTTTATGGAGGTTAGGTGCTTCCAGGCCTTGGCCTAAGTAAGGATAGTTAGAACAAGAAAATAAATACTGTGGGCTCAGCCCAAGCCAGGCACAGCCTGGGTTCTGCTGTCATCTCATCCCATTATCTGAGGGAATAAAAGTTATATTTACACTTGTGAATCATTCTGGATATATGCATTGAACTTAAATCATATCCTCTGAAAGAGGAATATGCGCTCTTTACTGATGAGTCAGATGCAGGTTCAAAAGTCTAATATTATTCGGTACATGGTGTTGCAAATAAAACAAATTCTGTATCATTTTGGCTCACATGTACATGTTCTCTACCATTCTTCAAGCTATGTGAGCTCTTTGTAAATGTAGTAATTCATGTCCTAAATTCGGTGTAAAGTCAGAATATTATTATTGATAATGCATAGAATTTTGATGAAGATGAAATTAATCTAACTTCAAATTTACACAAACTCATTTCATTTAAAAGATCCTCTAATTCTGCCATTTACTGTTTCTGTTAGTTTATTTTCTTGCCTAGTTTGCTATATGGAAAACAATAATTCTAAGAAAATTTCAATGTTTAAGAAAATTTACCATTATTAAGAATGTAATCAAAGGAATAACCACTTTAAAGCTCTAAGTTGAAATGTTAATATGTGTCTCCATCACTAACACTTTACTAATTTATATTTTATTTAAAATGGGTAAAATTTAATATGAAATGTACTCAGAATGAGTTGTAACTCAGGATCTGACCATGCCAATGGATTCCTTTGTTACTGCTTATGGTTATATTCTTTGGACTCAGCTTGTGTATTCATCAACCAAATTTTGGTTATTGCATCCATATTCTATCTAGCAAGAAGAACAGAAGAAAATTGAAGGGAGATCATCAATTATGGATCTGTCATGAGACATTCAATTCTCTGAAAGAAAACTGAAGCACATTTAGCAGAGAGATGGGGTGTCATGCACAACTATAGAGTTGTTCCCTGTAGCTAATGACATTGTTCAAATGGAAAGTTATCAAAAGCATCATGTGATGAGCAATCCTAGTAATGAGTGGACTAGGCTGATACACAGCACTAGGTTTTAAAGTACTATAGAAGACTATTTCAAACTCTTTCAATTTTCCTATTTTATAAATAAAAATTTTATAGTGTATATCATATTCAGCACTGGATGCTTACCTTCAATTTTGGGATGTTGGTATTGAGAATTTTGCTGCATTCATTATCTTGTGAATTATCTTATGTTTTACAATGTATGAACAAAATAGTCAACTTGAGAGAGTAAACCTACAGAATGCTATTCTTTCTACTTGCTGTAACATCATGTATACCTCAATGGTTGTAGATACTAATATATACAGTACTAAGATGCTTTCTTCTTCCCATCATAATGGGATGCATCAAGCACAGACTGGAGGTATGCTAGAGTCTCATTGTACCCATTTGCAGTGCTGAAAATGTACCCAGTAAGCTACCTTATCTTTTTCTACAATGGACTTGCTGGTAGAACGCTGGTTTTAGGCCTATGAACTTGCTTACATCTCTCATGCCATTTCCTAAAATCATTGCCCAAGTGTATAAGAACTTTTCATTTCTTAAAATAGATGATCACTGGATGTTGGTTTGACCTTTACCAACTAATCTTCACCTATTGCCCTATGTAGCACTGTCGGAAATCATTTATATCTGTGTTAGTAGAAATAATATGCCCTGCCCTCCAGATGGAGACGTTGACGTGACTGTATCACATACTTTCTCATAAGAATAATATTCTCACATGCTATATTGTTGATGATTGCCCCAAAGTTCTTCATGTTGACAAGAACTGAAAAAATTTTTAAGCGTTCATCTTTTTGTCATTATTTGTAGTCCTGATTTCTCAATAACTTTTATTATATACAAAACATTTCCCTTCTGTTAGTGATTAATGAACATTTAAATGTCTTTAATTTTTCTGGTTCAAAGCTGTTTTCGCCAGCTGTTTAGCTTTGACAAGCTCATTTAACACAGTGAAAGCTCTTTGTGAAAGGTCTTTTTGATATGTCCAGAAATATGTGATTTTATAATTTTGATAGCCCATGTGCAAACATCCAGGAATTACTGCTAATGAACTTAGTGAATGCTAAAACCTCAAAATATCAAACATGTTATTTTCAGTCACTGATTTGTATTTCAGACATTTAAATGCTTTAAAGCATATTAAGATCTTCTCAAAAGCCCAAATTCATATTTGTTTATTTAATACGCACAGTATGTAGATATATCCAGTACAAAGAGCCGACTGTTTTCTAAGTACTCTAAAAGTACAATTGTACATTTAAAAATGACTTTAAATTTACTAAAACAGAGTTTGTTTGGCTAAGTTGAATATATGACTAGACATATGCTTTGTAGAGAATCATTCAGAATTCTAAATCGACACATTATATTGTATCAGCCAATGGAAATGCTAGATGGAGTCAATTTTATTTTACAAATTTTAAGCCATACTGTTCAAAGCATTGAAAGAAAAGAGAAATTCTAATAGTGCTTTTGCACACCTGCTCTACTGTCTCAACAAATATGTGGGATGCACTTAAGATTAAAGTACAACATCACTGTAGTCCATGCTGACAAATGATCAAACTGAATACAATCAGTGCAGTGCACGCAGTAGTATTCCTGTGTTTCCTGGGTGCATTTTATAGCTGATACCACACTTTTTTGGGACTTTCCTGGGATTAACCAGGTGACCTACAGATGCATTACAATTACAGCCATGTGAGAATGAGAGGACTTAATGTTTGATAGTATTCCAAACTGCCAGCTCTTAAGAATTCCCTAGAATCAGTTTCCTCAAAAGTGCAATAATAAAAATGGACAAAAGCTTTATTACTTTTATATGGCCTTTTATGAATAAATAGTGAAGATTTTAAACCAAATGAAGGTTTTAAACTGAGCAATTTAACACCCCTATTCCATAAGACCTCTCTGAACTAATTAAATGCCCGATTTAATCATATTATTTAGTACAATGGTCATTAATCTCCAATTTACTACCTATCTTCTTTGGGAGAATATTAGCTTGTACAAGACAAGTTTCCTTATGCATACCTGATACTAGCCTAGGTACGTGTACATGTTTTATCTCCTCAAGAATAATCAAATCAGGTAATACATTAAAGTTACTTTAAATTTGTAATTTGTTTTAAATATATTGAAATATTTTATATATGTGAACAGACATCTACTTTTAAGTAGAAGGATTTTTTTTGTCTTTACTTTGCTTCCATTTCTGTTTTATCTTTAGAGCTATTTTTTGTTTTGTTTTGCTTTTACTTATTTATTTATTTATTTATTTATTTATTTTTGTCTTTTTTTGTAGGCTGTGCTTTGTGGTATGATCTAGCTTTTCAACATAGCCTTTTTAAAGCATGTTTAAACTATTACTTATTCAGATTATTGGCTTATTCTATAATTGAAATACAGGGTTACTAAAAATAAATCATTGTATACATTTATAATGTGTGTGTGTGTATTTGTATAAGGGGCATTTAAAATTGACTGTGTGGAGGTTAGAAGTAAACTTGTGGAGTTGGTTCACTTCTTCCACCATATGGGTCCTGGAGACTAGATCTTTGGTCATCATGCTTGAGGGAATGTTTTATTTTCCACTGACCCATCTCACCAGCCTCACAAAGCAAGGCATTTCCACTGCCTTTTGAATATGTGTTATTATGCTGTGTCTTCATTCCCCAAAGTGGTATTTTGTAGTAATGAAATAAAACAACAAAAAAAGAAAAAATCCAAATGAATTATATAGACCACATATATTAGAAAACTTGTTAAGTAATATCACTAGAATTAAATATGCTGGCCTTTGTACACTATTACTTTCACTTCACATATACACTTTCTTATTGCATTTGCAGTAAGGAATAAGTTAATAATGAATAACAAATAAGTTGATTCAAGATATGATAAAATGTATACAATTATATAACTTTATTAGTGCAGACTGAAGAACTACTCCTGACAGCATTGACTTTGAGAAAATGTCTATTGCAGTTGTATATTTCTGCAATCATATATAATGAGACTGACATAAGATTGCTTGAGTCCAGGAATTTGAGATCCATTGGTCAACATAGAAAGATCACATCTCCAACTTAAAATAATAAGAGAAAACCTGTTTCAGGACAATAGCTGTAATATTTCAACATCTGTTTGAGGCCAATATTTTTATAAATATGGACACATATAAATAATTTTTTATTATTTTACCAGACACAAGTTTTTACATTAAAACAAATAAACCCTAAAATATTCAAGGTAATCATTGCAACAGCAAAACAAATGAGACATCATCAAATCAGAACTACAGTTATAATATGTAATTCTTATCTTAGTTACTCCTATAATGCTGTCATACCTCAAGTGATCTATTCTCATTGTATTTATGAATTTTGTATATTTATACCCATACCCATTCTGATTATGAAAGGTTGTTTGAAAAAAGCAAAAATCTTTCTTCAACAGTGAAATAGATTGAAAGTCATCTTTAAGTTAAATTGTGTTAACTGTAGTGTAGTTTGGCCTAATACTTTCTTTAAAGTTAGCTGTCCCTTTAAAATCCTGATTAATAATCAAAAATAAAGTAGCAGAAATAAAATTCTTCCCTAAACTTAATTAATCAGTACTTGAACATTATGCAACGGAAATCAAATTATTTTTTTAAAAAAATCTTTTCCCAAACATCTTTCCTTTTTTTTTCATTTCTTTGTTTTTGTTTGTTTGGTTTTGAGCAAATCATCTTTACTACTTTTGAAACTGTTTATAGTATTTGACAAAAATCATTCATTTGGGCTAAAATTCATAACTTTTTCTACAGATTGTTTTTTTCTTTAGAAGTAACTGAACTCCTAAGAAGTAATTTCATAGACATAATTGAATGAACCATACCCATTTTATTACTGAATTTAAAACAACTTTATGCCATTAACTAGAATGAAATTCCTTATTCATTCAAGGAAAGTTGCTTTAAAATTGTCACAAAATAGATAATTTTAATAAATACACATAGAATTCTAAAGCTGGACAACGTTTCAAATGTCAATTGCCTTAAATATTATTTTTAGTAGAAGGGAAACACAGACACAAAAATAGAGCAATTTTTTTTCTAATATATTATTTAGTCTTCTGCTGCACATTCTAAGTGTGTTACAGTAATTTGTTTGTTATTTTATACTAAGGTTTTGCTTTTAACCTTTGGTTGAATCGCAAAGAAATCTGACTAAATACTTCATTATCGATTTTCTGATATTCACTACCCTATTGCACAGGGAACATATCTCATGAGATAGGTTATTATCTCAGCTGGCAGGATTCAGAGAGGGTAGGGTTGATGTTTTCATTTCTCTTTCAAAAGCATAGATAGCACCTTAGCACCATGAAAGCCAGAAGTAAGGATGAAATTTCTATTTCTCTAAGCATAACTGAAGCTTTTGGTATCTTTAAAAGTAAAGTCTACCCAGCAGGTCATGTGATGAAGGATTCCACACAGTTTTGGAGGGTAATAAAGAGCAATGAGGGATAATGGACAGCTAATCCTAATCAAGATGTTTTGGTACGTTGGGAAGAAAAGCTGAGGTTTTAAGGAATTAAAAAGGAATTAAGGTTACTAATATGTTAAGTTTAACATATTACATGGGAAACATACATTGGGAAAGCCAATGTAATCCATAAAGTAGAAACGTAAGGGTTCTTTGGATGGTGTTTTGCTGGGGCAAAGAAGTGAAGGAACATTTCATTAAAGTGGACACAGGTGTGAATGGCTAAGACAGACTCATGAAGGAATGTTTTGCTGAAACAAACGGAGAGAGGATGATCTGCTACAGCAAGCATGTGGAAGAACATGTGATGAAGGATAAATGCTAACCACAGTCACTATTCGTTTGCCTTACATTGCCTAGTTGAGCTGCATTTGTGGAGGCTCCATATGGAGAAACATACCAAAACACTTCTGGTGGTGTGCTGCAGTTTCTTGCTGTCTCTGTGGACTCAGGCTGATTGGATGCATGTGCAGAGGCAAGGGCATGCTGGAGCAAGACCTGTGGAGGACACATGATGCTTGGAGGATATAAAAAGGACTCCACGGAATGATGGAGGCAGACCTTGGCTTGATGGTACAGCTAGCTGTGCAATGCTTGTGGGTCTTGTGTCTTCATTGATTTTTGTTTCCCTGAGAGAGGCCCTCTAGGTCCCTCTTGCTAACTCAAGTGGGGGTTAAGGCATTGCTGTCTCTTCTAGGACATGTCAACACTGTTGCTTATCACATACTACCAAACTGGACTGCTAGTGTATCTATGAGGTGTTTGCAAATGGACCAAGCTGCTGCTGCCTGCTAATTTGTGAATTGAACTGATAATTTCCAAACAAAGCAGATGGGAGTTGTCTCAAAGAACCTTTCTAAAAAGGCCATCTTCCCCTGGATTTTTTATTTTCTACTATCTCTGGTGTGTGGTAGGCTATAAGGGAGGTAAAAACTTTTAAGAACCATCATTGAAAATATGGTTTAAAAAAATTAATGTTACAAATCCAAAGGACACTTAAAGGTTGAAACTGAAAATACCATGAAGAATGATACTGTAAGGACCAGACACCAGAGGCAGGATGGCCCATAGATTGGTGTCTAATCCGATTGTCATCAGAGATGTTTCATCCAACAACTGATGGAAACAGATACAGAGAACTCAGGGGAACCCTGCAAAACAGACAGAAGAAGGATTCTAGGAGCCATAGGTGTCAAGAATACCACAAGAAAACCCACAGAATCAAGAAACCAGGACTCATTGGGGGTAGCTAAGATAAGCCTACAATCAGGGAGTCTGCAGAGGTATAACCTAGGTTTTCTGTAGGTTCTAACTTAGGTTCTAGCTGAGTCACTTGCTGTTTTTCTAGAACTCCTAACAAAAGGAGCTGAGCTATTTCTGAAGCTTATTGATTGCTTTTGGGTCCCTTACTTTCTTACTGGGCTGCCTTATCCAGCCTTAATATTAGGGAGGCACTTAATCTTATTGCAACTTGCTATACCATGTTTTGTTGATATTCCTGGGTGGCACACCCTTTTGTGAAGGGAAATGGAGGCAGAGTAGATGGTGAAGGAGAAGGTGGGAAAGTGTTGAGGAGGTGGAGGAAGGAGAGAGAGAGGTCTGTTGCCAGGTAGTGACATATGACAGAACAAATTCATGAGAAAAAAAACAAAATACCATGGAGAAAGCTCAGCCAGCTAGTACTGAATTTCAGATTGAAAATGGCAGAGTCAGTATGTGAAGTTAGTAGAAAAAAAGGTGGGGGGGGGGGTTCCACACACCCTATATGTTCCCAGATATGCCACTCTGCCAACACTTTGATTTTCTCTCTTTCAGAGTCATTATTTTTACTTCTGACCTTAGATGTTCAATATACATTAATTTTTATGTTGCTTTTACCAAATACCTGATAAGCAACTAAAAGGAGAAAGACTTTGTTTTGGTTAACAGTTTAAGAAAAGGCAATTATAGGGACAGGGAACCATGGTGGCAGAAGGACAGGGCACCTGCTTACAATCCTCCCTCTGCACTCCCGAGGTCAGAAGCAGGGCAAGGTCTAGAACTTCAAGCCCCAGCCATCACCTCAGTACTGACTACCTCAGTAACCATTGAGACTCCACTCGTGAAGATTAGACAGCCTTCCAAGCAGGCACAGTGAGTGTTCAACTACATCAATCTGTCTGTACATTTTCCATTCAAACCACGGTGAATTGTTTTGTTTAAAGCCAAGTTCCTATGGCTTTGTTATTCGGGTTATTTGTTTTTCTTATTGGAAAAGTAATAAATACAACAATAAACAGCATATTGATGAAACTCTAGGACATTTATTGTGTTTAATTTTTGTTACCAAGAATAAGGAAACTAAGCAAGGTAGCACCATTGTAAGAATTTCTCTCTGCACTTTTTTTTTTTCTTTCTGAGTGAAAACAGAACAATGAAACAAATGTATGCAAACCTTTTTAGGGGCGTAGCTTTAAATAAATTTTTGAAGAAAATAAGGAACACAAAATGCCTCCTAAGAGTTTTGGATTAAGATGGGTCAATAACAGTATCAGAAATCAAGTCATTTTCATGGGTACTTGTGAACACTATAAACATGAGTGAGTCATTTGTCAGTCTAAAATCTGTGTAAAGAGATTAAATTCAAACCTTGGGTAAAAATGTCAGTAGCTTTCCATAGTCTGTTATTACTGAATATCAGATTTGCCATTAGAATAATTTAACTCAATGAACTTTATTTTCTTTTGACATGACATATACACTCCAGATAATGAGAATACATATTCTTTTTTGAGATATTTTATGGGCCATTGCATATTTTGACCTCAGTAATCTCTCAAGTTATCTTTTGATGGTGGGTCTAGAATTTGCCTAACCAATCTCCTGAGTTTTAAGTCATAGATTACATTCAAAACTTGATATTTTGTCTCCAGTTTATTGCATTTGAAAATAATATAAACTCCTTTTGCATTTAAAAGACAGTTTTAAATAGGCCTAAAATACTATTATACTGCAGTCTCTCACTGTTTGAAGTAGCATTGTATATTAAGTGGACATCTGCAGTGAGCTTCATTACACACTGTACATTATTTCTCTGAAAGGTTAAAACTAATTCAGCTCCTAGCAGTGGATATGAGTAGGCACAATTGCCTCTGTCCAAGGACACTCGTGTAAATCAAATGTTAATTTCATCTCTGTAAGGTGCCATTAAAACAGCAATAAGCTGTCTGCCCACATTTTAGCTTTTGAAGACAACATGCGTTTAAGTACTCTGGTATATCCTTGGCCTTCTGCTCACTCAGGAAATTTCTATTCAGGAGCTTTTACTGCCAATGTCTGCCCATCTTTCCACTCTTCAAAGTAATATCCAGTAAGGGAAAAGTCTTAATTGATGTCAGCACACAAAGCAGAAGGTTAGTGTCTGTATTATACATGTTAGAATATGAAATACTTAAAAATGAATTTTACAAATACAGTTTATCTCTAAGGTGTACAATTCTCTCTTAAGGAAAGAATTATTTATACATAGCACAAAATATTTAGCATGTAATCCAAGAGATAATGATGATTACATCACAACTTTGTAAAGTGGTATGATAAAAACATTTTTATTTTGGCCAAAACTTTTTTTAGTAGAATATTGGATGAAAACTCTTAACACTTGGGCACACATTTAAAAAAAAATCTGCACATCATGCAGAAGTGATTCAGGAATGACATATCTAAGAATTCATCCCAACTGTCCCAAACCTTGCTGTGTCACAGAGACTCTGTATAAAAGACATTGAAAATGCTAGAAAATCTGGATATTATTTATGAAACTGGGTGATAGTTATTTAGAAGATGTCAATATCTTCTAACTTTCCTGATGAGCACAATAAATGCCTTTTTGTAATATTATAGTATTAGCATTACACTAAAATTATCAGGGATTATAAATGCAGAAATGAATTATTAAAATAAAAGGAAAAGAAAAATGTATCTTAATTAGATGCATAAAAGTGTATTTATTCACAGTATAGAATCTTGGCATTGAATTTTAGGTATTAAATATATTTAGCAAAATAGAATATATGATAAAACAATGGGAAATTAAAAAATACTGCCACTTTATACTTAATCTTTAAGTTTTATGACAGATAAGACAGGTATGTTTGCTAACTGAAACCCATCAGTAAAAGCTAAGAGAGTCAAGGAACAAAGAGACTGAGGATGCAGCAACATAAACAAACCAGAGACAAGGACACACTCCTTACAGAAATGCAATAAAGATGGGGAAGCAATCTTGGCACATCTTAATGAACTGTGTAGAAATTGAGGGTACACATGAAATTAAAAAATTATACAAGGAGTAAAATCAAGCCAAAGAAATGACAAAACAATTAGATATAATCACTTTTGGAAAAGTAAAAACACAAGGAATTTGAACATATTTCAGAGTTCTAAAAGAAATCCATTTGCATATAATTTGGTCCTGAGTATAAAGTCCTTAAAAAATTTAACAAAGGGAGACATTTATTATTATTTTTTTCTTAGAAGCAACCACTAAGAATTAGTTATAGACAATTCACATTAAAAAATGTTAAAGAGTTTACTTTGGGAATAAAGAAATCATTCTAGAGAAAAACTATAAAAATATAAAATGATGTGCCTTGCAAAGCTTAAACCAGAGAACTAATTAAGCAAAAATATTGTTAGTAGAATCCATTACAGCCTGGTGGGCACAGCAGTGGGTACAAACTAAAGACTGTGTCTGTTTCTCACCCAGAGACCATTAACAGTTAATAGTTCAGCAGGGAGTGTAGGGCTTCTGTGCCCCTCTTATCATAGTAGAAACTAGTTTAAGCCAGTTCATCACAGAGAGGTATAAACATAGTAAAGTGATTTAAGAGGAGGTAGTTGAATGGGATATTAGAGAGATAAGACAGGGAAGGTAAAAGTAAAAAAATAAATACACAGAATATCTGGATGAAATTGTCAACAAATTTAATGAAAATTATAAAAATACAGGAAAGATGAGAAGGAAATAATCATGTTTTGTGAAGCTGATGAACCAGCCTGCCTCCATCTTGGACTTGAAAGCAATCTTTTAGTCAAATCAAACAATATTCATCCCTGTTTATAATTAAATCTCCAAAAGATTTAAAGTTTTCAAAGATTGGGCTATGCGACACTATAACCATAACAACAAATGGTTCTGTATTGCATGTGTCCAGAAAGGAAAACTATGCCTGTGTTTAAAAAGTTGTTATGACCACATTGTAATGATTACTTTACTATGACAACCTTGTTATGATTACCGTCTACTGTACTCATAGATCAGTGCCCTGCTCAACCATCATCAGAGAAGCTTCTTGCTTCAGTGGATGAAAACAAATACAGAGATCCAGCACTGTAAAAGTGCACAAATAGGAAATTTTGGAATAATAAATTTTAAACATGGCATCTCCATCCAAATGCTCACCTCAGGGAACTCTGTGGATGAAGGTGTAGTATGATTCTAATAGCTAGTAGGGATGGACAATACCAAGGAATCAATTCCGATCAGACAAAACAGGGCTGATGCATACATGAGCTCAAAGAGACTCTGACAGTATGCACTGGGTTTCTATGGGTCCAAGCCAGATGGTGTTCCAGAACTAAGAGTAGGAAGTTCCATCTCTAACCAAGAAACTATCTTCAAGTGACATTTGTTTGTAAAAAATTAGCGTTCTCCAAAGAACTCTCACTGAGTATATAAACCACACTTAAAGGTAGGTACAATTCCTAAAAGTTGACAACTGACTTCAAATAAAATGAATGACATTTTGGGAGATTATATTTTATCGTATAATTCTGTGTCTGAACATTTATTTTTACCTTACTGGTCTTTTGCTTATATATTATGATTTCTAGTTTTAATACAATTTCTGTGTGTGTATATATCTCTGCCTTTGTGTGTATATGTATATTTTGTGCTTTTCTTTTTTGTTTGTTTGTTTGTTTGTTTTATTCTCTTCTGGTTTGTTTGTTTGTTTAATTTGCATGTTTTTAGAGAGAGAGAGGCATTGAGTTGTATAGTTAAGGAGAATCTCTAACGAGATGAGAAAGAGCATAATATGTTGTATGAAAAATTTATGGCCAAAATAAATAAAATATGATGTGGCTACAGAGTTTCTATAATAATGATGTAATAAACCATTAGTTAAAAAGTCTGTCCCATCACAAACATCATAGTTTCTAAAACCTAACTTTCATAGTTATATAGTGTGAGTTCTATGTAAAGACCATACAATTGAGGAATAAATATTTTCACAGCCTGCTCTTTTCAGCTCATTTATCTTATAATTTCATGTAGGTTAGTACTCTGTATGGCTCGGTTTGCAGTTAGTCATATTTCAGATGAATATAGAACATTGGAAGTTGTTCTTAATGGTTCAGGACATCCTGATGCTTTAATGTATTTTCAAATATTATAAAGCTTTAAAATAACTGATTTCATTATTCATTAAAAATTTTATGAATCAATATATTGTGCTAACTACAGAGCTTCACTCACCCACTGCAGATATTGTTCTTAGTATTTGATAATAAATACTAAGATTATTATGTATAAACATATTAGATGTTTAAACAGAATGCAAGAACTTTGCTATTTTATCTTTAATATCAAGGAAATCATAACTTAAAAAAAAAAAGAAAAGTAAAAAATACAAATGAAAAACAACTAAGTAATTTAAGTAGCAGCAGAATTTGAAATGGAGTTAATACCATCCCTGGCAAGGTATGTCAAGTAAATCTGTAAATTTATGTTTTAACAATTTTGTGAGAGAGAGAGAGAGAGAGAGAGAGAGAGAGAGAGAGACAGAGACAGAGACAGAGACAGAGACAGAGACAGAGACAGAGAGAGAAAGAGATCGTGTTCTTAAGCCAATCCCAGCTTGCCAGCTTTTTAAAGACAGGGTCTGTGTTTCATTCTTTGTTGTTGGCACCAATAGGCTGTAAAGAAACAAAAGCTTCTCTACATTGTCCTGTCTCTGCTCCTGTTTTTTCAGTGGAAGACTTGGGATTACAGACATGTGCTATAGTGTCCATCTTTATTTATATTCTGTAGACTCAGACTCAAGTTCTATTGTTGTTTATCTATAGGCCATCTATATGTAAATTTTATATAGGCCATGTACTATATGTAAATTTTATTTAAAATGATATTTGTTTTAGAAAAAACTGCATTTGTATGTGAAAAAATTAATATTGAATATGTGCATATGTGAACATTACAATTACATACAAAGCAAAAATCAAGGGCAAAAACTTTCACATGAGTAAATTCCTATCTTAAGAAGGGGAAGTTAGCAGGGAAAACAGAAACCCAAAGTGAGAAATGATGACGTCAGGCACATCATAGGAGGATCATGCAGGATTTCAAAAACTGAAATGGAGTACTTCTTGAATGTTCGCCTTTTAACACTTTCTAATGACCTTGTCATTGTGTGAAGAGCAAATTATGAGGGAACAAACACAGACTGCTTTAAATAGCAAACTGGAGGTTTTAAACAAAAGAACTTGGTGATGCTGTTGGTAAAACATATTCACATCAGAGATAAACCTAGCCAAATACTCAAAACTCAGAAGAAAATAATAGCTACAGAAGTAGTTCTGAAAAGAGTGATTGATGAGGTAAAAGGATGAGTGACAGATGGTAGGGGGCTCAGGGACAAGCAGGAAGTGGAATCATAATAGACAGCTAAGTGCTTGAAAATGTACCTTGAGGATGACAATAAATGGCATTGTCACATGAAGTATGAATGCTGTTGCAGCATGGGTTCAGTGGACTACTGTGAGAACTTATATTTGCTTTTACTAAGGAGCAATTGAGTAACTGTGTAAGTAGCTTTCCTACAGAGGCTAAAAGAAGCTGTTTCCTGTCTTTTTACCTGGTATGAAATATATATATGTCTTAATTCAAAGGATATACACATACATGTGTACACACACACACACACTCAGAAGCACACAGATTTTTAAACATTGACTACATAAGTATATCTTTTCAGAAAACTTTCATGTTTACTATTCATTTCTGTTCTTTTATTCACTTGGATATCTTTACAATTTCCTTCCTTTACTACCTACCTTTTTTCTTCCTTCTTCCCTCCCTTCATTGATATCTCCTTCCTTATTCTTTTCCTCTTTTTTCATTCATTCATTTGTTTGTTCATTCATTCATTCATTCATTCATTCTGTCCGTCTGTCTGTCTGTCTGTCATCTGCTTGTCTGTCTTTTTTCAAGACAAGGTTTCTCTGTGTAGCCCCAGCTGCCTTGAAACTCAATCTGTACACCGACCTGGCCTCAAACACAAGGATCCACCAGGCTCTGCCTCCTGAGTGCTGGGATTAAAAGAGCGATATGAGCCACCACGTCTTTACACAGAAATTTCATTTTACATAATGCTTACAGTACTTCTAATAAAAAAAAGAAATCTGATACATAGTAGGACAATAAATATTGTGGATAATAGCCATTTAAATGTCACTTTTGTTATAAATAAAGTTCTAATAAAATATAATGTTACAAATGAGAACATGTATATTTGATCTTAGACTTTTCTGAACCATGGTACATAATACTTAGATTACTTGACATATTTACTTTGAAAGTATACTTAATAGCTATCACTCAATTCTCATTTAAGTTCTTCCATATAGTAACTATGCATTATTAATATTATATGATTTCTAGTTTGCTTAGAATAAGAACATAATTTTAAAACCCTTGATTGCACTTGTTTTCCATATTCTGAAATTATGTGAAGCTTCAATCTTTATTATGAAATATTTTTTCTAACATAACTTAACTGGATTAGACTGAAAGTAAATTTTCACTTTCAGATTCTAGCTTGACTCCAAAATGTTACTCAAGAAAAATATCTAGAATATCAGATATCTGATGTTTTGAATCCAACTGTAAGAAAACCATGTCTTAGAAAATCATAAAACCATAGGTTAAATTTTACAGCTCTATCTTAAGAAAACTTTATTGGGTAGCAATAAAGGGGAAAAAAGATTGAAAGAAGGCAGTAGGCCTTGACTTCATGCAAGAGCTTAAGTTAAACTGAGTGTTCTCAAGACCTCAGATGCTTTTTTCCTTTTGTATAGTTAAACAGCTATGATTCTAACTCACATTTTTAAATCATGAAATCAGAGGTTACTTTTAAACTCACTAAATTATTCCCTCATTAATTGCTGCTGGAAAAAAAATGGATAAAGTGATTTAAACCAACGTGAACTTTCATGAAATTTCAGTAATTATTGCAATAACTTTAGAGTGAAATTAAATTGTCCATCTAGTAGGCAATGAACTCACACTCAGCATCCCCATGAATTCACAGGTGTGAATGGGTCACAAAGGAATAATTGGGAGAACTCCAAACTCAGAAGAATGCAAGGGAATGTTATTTTTAAAAAGGACACGAAGCCAAATATCTGGCATATAATCTTGATTCAATCCATGAAAATATGTCAGTGTTTCTCTGCTATTTTTGTAGACAGTAATTATGTTCTTGTCTCCATTCTTAGGTTCTCCCTGCACCCCAGAAAGCTATATTTAGGAAAATTCAACACCCTGTGTGTGTATCTTCTCTGTATATCTGTGTGTTTCTGCTTGTCAGTCTGTTCCGACTCTTAAAAAAAAACAAAACAAAAAACAAAAACAACAAAATAAACTTCTTTTAGGTCTCAGTTATTTCTATAATTAAACCAAAGTGATAAAGCACATTTGGAAAGTGAATATGAGTAAAATAGCATTTATTAATTTGGATATGTGGGCATGTCTTTAATTCTGGAACACCATTACAACTGAATCTAAAATAATTCTCTATCAATGGCTGCCTTCCAATCTTCAGCAAACATCACTCATAGTCCCCTGATAGCCAACACTCACTATGTGCCATAACACTAGGGCTCTTGGCAGAAGACTCTCCCAATGCATGGGGCTTTGGGAGCCACAGCCTGGGGCTACATCAGAATAGTAGTTGAGTTTTCATCATGCCAAAGAGCTCAGAGCTTCCATTGGCAATACTGTATTCCTGACTAGGCAAGCATTACTGTGTGTAAGGGAGCGAGAAGACTCCTACAAAGCTGTAGGAAGTAAATATAGGTGTCAAGCTCAACAGCTGATGCTAACCTGTGACCTCAGATATCTTCCACAAATTTAGAATTACGTGCTCTTGAAGTACCTAACTCAGTCTAGTAAATTTTAGAAATTTTATGACATTTTTAACTCATTAATTTTGGGAAGAAAGTTAGTGAAATAATTAAGCTTGAAGATTAACTAGTTTTACAGTAAGCTCAAATAAAGACCTATGCTATGTTATACTGAATATATATATGTATATATATATATATATATATATATATATAGAGAGAGAGAGAGAGAGAGAGATAAAGAGAGAAATTCACTGAAAATATACATACTTTCCTATGAAAAACAAAAACAATATTACTTATATTTTTTTCATTGCACTAAATAAATAGGAATTTTGTGTCTTATTATCTTAAAATCAACTGTTAATGAAAATAAAATCATGTATAAAACTAAAGGTAGATTGCTCAATAATTTCATATTGTATTAACCCAGAGAAAGTCTCAATGACTGGGAATATAAGAAAACTGCAAGTAGAAGACTGGTGGGATGGCTTGGTGGTTAAGAGGGTATACACACACACATACACTCACACACACACACACACACACACACACACACACTTAAAATAAACTTGTAAATAACACTCTGACGACATAAACTATAACATCCTGCACTTACTTGTTCATGTACAACAAATCATACCAATCACTTTTGAGATCTAGAGTGTAGTGATGTGAAATACTGCCACATTTATGTTCCATTATTGGAACATTTTGTTTCCAAGGAAAGAATATCACTGCAGTCAGGCTTTGAGACTACCTAGTCTTGCACTATAGTCAGTTTTGTCTCTGTCCTTCCTGCATGCAGATGGATTCTCTCAGCTTCTTGCTCTTGTGGCCATGTTTAACACTTCATTTTACCCATTTGATCCAGACAGAAAGGATTCTTATCCCTCTGGATCCACAAGCCAAAGTAAATTCTTCCTTCAAATTGCTGCTTGTGGTCATGGTTATTTTATTACATCAACCAAAAACAAAATATACAAAACAAAACAAAAGAAAAAACAATACATATAGCTTTCACACTTTTTTTTCCATGTTTGCTTAAAACCCTTGGTTTCCTAGATTTAACACTGAGACTTCCTAGAGCATCATTACTTTGTCTGATGCTGACTCTCCACATTCTTCCTGTTAGTAGAGATAATTTAACTTCCTTCAAAGTTCTAAATCAGTCTGTATTTGGATGTTCACTGATATGATTACTATTACACTATATACTTTAAATGAATAATATCAGTGCCAATTTATAACTTCCTAGTTTACTAGTAATAACATATTGCCTAAATCATGGTTGTCAATCATTCCTGATTAATGGAATGAATAAATTAATAAATACTTAATAGTTTAGCCTAGGGGTTTATTTAAATCAAAGAAAACTATATTTATAATGAGTCAGCTCATATCTCTATAATTTTAAATATTATATTACCTTATGAAATATTAAATAACTATATATACTATATGAATTTAATGTACACATCATACTAGAGTTGCCTATACACAAATGGCTGTAATGCAAAGAGTTTAGCACATTCTATTTTTTTACTTCTAGCTTGTTGAGATGTAACACTAAAAACAAAGACAGTTTCTAGAAAGAAGACTTTATTTTGACTATGGCTTCAGAGGAATAAAAGTCAATTTATGATGGAGGAAGCAT
This sequence comes from Arvicanthis niloticus, assembly GCF_011762505.2. NCBI lineage: Eukaryota > Metazoa > Chordata > Mammalia > Rodentia > Muridae > Arvicanthis > Arvicanthis niloticus. The sequence goes on along the minus strand of NC_047674.1, from coordinate 6,625,821 downwards.
GGCAGCCAGCAGTTGGAACAAGAAGATGGAGACTACATCTTCAGCCATAAATACAAAGTTGAGAGAGTGAACTAAAAGTGAGATCATGCTATGAATTCTAGAATCCCTTCACATAGAGCACACATATTAATCATATTACACAGATTCCACTGATTTTATTCATACATACACATGTGAATTTGTTATATTTGTTATGAAAGTATCTTAAACCTTTTTCTTAAATATCTCTTTACAATGATCTATTATCTATTATGTTATATATATATATATCAGTAGAATAATGTATTATTACGTAAGATTTTTTATATATAAACAATCCACATAAACATATTTATTTCTCTCTTCTAGTGATGCTTCTCACAATCATGCCTCTGTTTTAGATTTTACCATATTCTTTACTTTGTTCTTTCTTTCTTTCTTTCTTTCTTTCTTTCTTTCTTCTTTCTTTCTTTCTGTCTTCTTTCTTTCTTTCTTTCTTTCTTTCTAGATATGTTGATTGCTTTTTATCAATTTGACACAAACAGACATACCAGGGAATGGTGCACGGTACTTGAGAAATTTCTTCTGTGAATTTGCCAGTAGGATGTCTGTGAGGCAATATCTAAATTTATAATTCATTCAGGAGAGTCCTGCTCACCGGAGGCTTTCCAAAGGTATGTGGGCAAGAGCTGTATGAAAAGGTAGATGAACAAACCAGGGAGAAAGGAAGCTATTTTTGCAGAGTTCTGTGGTAGTTTCTACTTCAGTTCCCACTTTTTAAGTTCCTGGTTTGAGTTCTTTATGTGGCTTCCCTTGGTGATGTACTCTGTAAGCCAAATAAATATTTTCCTCACCAAATTGTTATGATCATGATGTTTATTGTAGCAAAAGCAGCCCCACTGGGATACTAGACAAGAGAGGTGAAGAGCTTATCTTTCTGTATTTAGCTTTACATTAATGTGCTTCCACTGTTGTTCCTAATGTTAAGAATGAATATTATCAATAGCATTCTCTTGTGAGATATTTTAAACAGGAACGAGGAAGTTTTACCAATCTTTTCCCCAAGCTTGGATTTTGTTCTCTTTATAGTTTTGAATTTTCTATTAGGAATAAATGCTGGTTTCAGAAGAAGCTTGAAAAAAAAATAACCAACTCCAACCTTGGATAAAGTTAAGGGACCAAAAGTACAGTTCAGTAGAATCAGTATTCACTTGGTATAGTTAAGGCATTAAGTGCTGGCTCTACTCCCCATACTTTTTCACATGTATTTCCTTAGGTGCCATATTTTGAGAACTTTAAGGATACCTGCCTAGCAATGATATTACAAACAGGGAGCTGGGCATTGCCTACATTAATTCACAATCAAGACTGCTTCTAACATATTTTCCCAGAGAGCAATGCACTCTAAAGACTTCCTCCATTAAGATACCTTCTTCTCTTGTTAAAAGTTAAAAATTAAGTTGTAAAACAATAAACAGGTGTGCGAGTATCTCTGTACAAGGATATAAAAACTTTTGGCATGTGCCTAGGAATGATACAGATATGTCATATGATTGCTATATTCCTATTTCTTTTCAGAATAGTTTGAATTGATTTTAATGTAGATACAGTATTTTTCATTCCTAACAGCATTGTGTATGAGCATAAATCAAAGCAATAATAATAATAATAACTCACAAATAAAAAGCTCAGAGCCTAATGGAATCACTGCCAAGTTCTTAAAGAACTTGAAAGAACTGACAATATTACTATTCAAATTATTTCATAAATCAGAGAAAGGAAGTCTTCAGAAGTGGTTTTACAAAGCCTGTATTACCCTGAAAACAAAACCACTTAAAAGGCAATAACTACAAGAAAAGAAAATGGACCTAAGGAGAATTTATTACTATTTATTTTTTGCCAACTTAGCATCATATCAAATTGCCTTCTAAATACCTCTATATGCACAGGTTAGACTACCTCTCAATCCCCATAAGAGATGTTTCTTTTGGCAGTGGATGGATGGCAGTTACTACAGAGACTCACAATTTGTCAAGCCCCCGAGGCTCAGAGAGTACAGGGGCAGAGGGAGCAGTGAAACTGGAAAACAACAGCAGTAAAATGGTGACTTGGGGATAGTCCCCACAGTTATGGTTGCTTGTCCAATCTATTAGGAGGCAAAACTAGTCAACCAGATCACATGCTCAAATTATTTGTAATGTACGGAATGTTTTTATTAATTTCTAGAGTGGCTCCTTTAATTTCCACTAACAGTATCTAAGTTTTGTACCCTTTATACTCTATACCTATTTAACTGGATTTGTTATTGTTTTATTAATGATAACCACATACACTTACATGAGAAGATATTTAAATGTTCTAATTTTATTTTTCTGATAAAAATGTTAAATATCTTAACATATAAATATCTTAACATAGCACATTTATGTGTTTTGTGCTATTGTAATTCCAGGGAATCTTGTTTGCTTACTTCCTATATCCATTCATTGATTGTATTTATTCTTATGATAAATCATTTTCTGGTCTTTATATATTATGATTTTTGATCTCTGATCAGAAGACTAACGGGCAAACATTTTATATTATATGTTAGGCTATTTTTCTAATGAAGGTTTTTTTCCTTTATTTATTTTTAAGTGAGAGCTTTTTAACTTTTTAGCACAGTTCTATTTGTCAACAAGTATTATTTTCTTAACTACTGAAATCCTACTTTGACACTCATTGCCTGTGTCTATATCTTCTATAAAATTATTTTATCAGTTAGCTTCCAGAGTAATAGACTTCTACATTCTGCCAATGCTAACTGCTTTATGAAAAAAGCTGGATCAATACTTCATGTATATATATATTATATTAATTATATTATATATTAATCATATTGTATTTATTATGTTTTTCATGTCATATGTTCCTTCCTTATTAAATGTAACAACTTTACTATTTTTAAATAATTTAAATTTATTATGCTATAGTATGAGTACAGTCCATTTTTATTTTTTGGCTGGTTGGTGCATGATTTTTAAGTACTTTTATTTTAATCTTTGTGTGTCTTTGCTAGTAGAGTGTGTTTCTTGTGGAGATTAAATAATTACAGCTTGTAAATCCAATCTTCTAAACTATCATTTATTTACTATTCCACTGTAATTTTAATTTGCATTTCTCACATTAGAGAGACTAAACACTTTTGAAGCATAATTCAACACTTTTCAGAATTCCAATTTAAAATTAAAAATTTTCAGTTATTTTTGTGATGATAATTTTATTACTTTCTCTGTCTATTCTCTTTCTTCCATTCATATGCCCTTCTTCGCTCTCATTCAAATTTATATTCTTACGTTTATTAATTGCTGTTATATTCATATAGAAATATAAGTGTAGATTCTCAAATATAACCTTATTAGTCTACATTTGGTTTTGGATATCCAATTGCTATGGACTTCCCTGGAGAAATTAGTTACGTGTCGTGTGGGTGGTGGGGTAGGGGTAGAGACCTCATGCTTTTTCCTATCCAGTTTATCATTTCTGTTGTTGTCCCTGTTCTGCTCAGGTTTTGGCAGGCATATTGGTGAGACTTTATGGATATGGTTTTTGACATTACTTGTAGACACAGTCTTACAGTCTACTCTGTGTTCCTCTGGCTCATACAATGTTATCACTATCTCTTCTACAAGGTTTCCTGAATCTTAGGTGTAGGACATTTTTTTGTTTCTTTGTTTTTGTAGATAGTCTATTGGGACTAGTCTCCACAAACCCGGGTATTGACTAGTTGTGTTTCTAAAAGGTCTCTGCCTGTTGAAAAGAAAATTTACTTACTGAAGGGTAAGGAAGATTGTTATCTGTGAGAATAAGGACAAATAATTAGTGAACTTAGGTGTAGCTGCATATTTTTCTCCCACAAGTTGGGAGGAGCTAAGGTGGAAAAAGTAAGGAGAGGAAGAGGACGAGTAAGGGGAATAAGAGGAGAAGGAGGAGGAGGAGCGAGAGGGCAGAGATGGAGGAGGATGGAGAATCACACATGTACCAAGAGCATTCCTGGGTGACAACTTATATCTAGGTTAGTTAATTGGTTTACACCTCTAATTATGTGAATATCTTGTTAATTGATCATTACCAAACATACAAAGCCTTTGATTAATTCTTAAACATTAGAGTCTCATTTATACCGGCTACCATGTGGATGGCTGGATGGTCTGGGCTCAGCCCAGCCTTGTGGAGATAGCGTGTAAGATTGGCAAAGCCATTTCCCATGCTGGTGTCTCGTGGGTGGCAGAGCCGATGTCTCTGTCAACCTGAGCTGGCTGCTTGAACAGACAGCCTGAGCCGAGTGACAATGCTGCTGCTGCTCATGGTCCCAGGACTAGCCTAGTTAGAAATATGGCAATTCCTTATCACAAGACAGATCGGGTGCTGCCGTTTTAAATATCTCCCTCAAGACTTAGGGGTTTTGCTGGGTTAGTAAAATGGCTGTCGTAGTTTCTCCTCCAGCAACCATGACTTCATTAGCCCTGCATAGACGGGTAAGTTTCCAGTACTATATTCTCCATTCTAATGAGTTGGACCTTAAGTTCTATAAGAGAACAGTCCAAGATATGAATGCCACTAATGCACCCATGCTAGCTATTGTTGAATTTCACAGACATAATAGGCAGCTAGAGGTATTCCTTACCACATTGCTTTGGAAAATTGCATGATAATTTCTGGTACTGTAAAAACATAGTCTTTAGGAATGAGATATTCAAGCCAATTACAGGACAGGGTCCACTGGACTCTGTGTCTGATATGCATGATGTCTTTAGCAGTAGAAAGATAACATGAAGCTTTGATGGGCAACCAAGACAATAACAATAGCCTTTAAAGCTTTGGGAGGACACTATGTATTTTGTTGTAAAGATAAGTCCAGTTGCATGTTGGGATACTGTTGAAAATTACGTACTAACTCCTTGAACTTCTTTGCTATTTTCTTTTATTTCGTTTAGTTGCATTGAAATTTTCTGGTTTAATGAAGTGGATGTGTTTGTTTCCTTTCTCCATTTCATTCTGCTCATCTGTCCCTCTTATATTCTATATTCTTATGTCTATATTCTTTCCAAACCTTGAGTCTTTCCTTTCAGTTACATGCAGTATTTCATAAATGACTTCAACAATTCTAACATGGTGGTCATAACTTGCTTTACTTTGTAATTCTTGGAAACTCTTCATTTTCATTAATTTGAAGGACAGTTTTTCTAGATTCAATTTTTTTTTTTCCTGTCAGTTAGTATGGTTAGGTCTTACATTGCAGTGTTTCAGTCTTGTTACTTGGTTTAGGATTTCAGCTGAGAGTTCATGTACCATTCTGATGAGTTTATTTTGGAGGTGATGGTTACTCCTCTCTTACAGCTTTTAATATATGATCTTTTCTCGGTACTTTTCTGGTTTTAACTGTACTGTGGCTTGGAAAGTTTGTTTAAGTTTTAAGAATCATTAAATGGACTAACTCTAGTTTACATTTAAATTCCTTTGATACTAGGACTATTCACATTGTAACACTGATTTACTGAAAATTGTCATCATAACTGCTTTTTCCACCCTTATAACCAGCCAGATTTGATCTATTGAGCTTGTAATTTTTATTTTTCAATTTCTATGTTTTTAAATGACACTTTGTTGAATTTCTTAGTGTAAATAAATTTCTTATTTTGATGAAGGGTTTAGTGTTTTAAAATTGTATGGTCTGTCACATATCATGAAATTCAGACTGGCACTGAATTAATAATATCCTGGCTTATCCTTTCAAGTGATAGTATTATAAAGGGGTACAACCTTACATCATCTTTCTTACATCATTCTTCTGTTTATTTTAATTATTTTGGAGGACATTGATGATTAGAAATGTTTTTCTTTCATTATTTTTCAGCCTTTCAATTATCCAGTGTTTCTGCTTTGTTAGTAGGAAGATACACTGTCATGTGACTTGATGTTACATGTCCTCATAATGACATGCACATCTGCTAATTTGGATAATTCTCAGGATTATTGTTGCCCTTATAGCAGAACCAACCCTTTGTTTTAGGGATCTCAGTGCCTCCTATCTTCCAACCACAGGTGGGAAATAGATAATAACAGCAATAACTTCAAATTAAAAGCATATTAGATATAGAATAGAAGAACTAAAAATAGTTAATGTTAGATTCTCACACAATAATGTTAGAAAATGATTGAACTAGAATTCTTATACAACAAATTTTAAGATTAGTGAAGGTGAATTTGTTAATTATTACAAATATAAAATCTATCTTGAGAGTGAAGCAGGGGAAGAAGGGAGCAGGAGATAAGAAATTGAGGAAATGTTCTTGTGAAAAAACTATATTACAGGGAGGATTAGGTAGTAAAATAAATAATGAGACATTTCTGCCTACATATCCTCTTTGTTAAAGAGATGAATGATAGACATGCTATTTGTTTTTCATAGTATTCTGGTTTTGCTCTTGATATAGGGGCTGCAGGTTTTGAATAGTTTTCTCTTTGAGATCAGAGAAGTTTGATACAAAGAGCATTGCTTCCTGGGACACAAATTCTACTTCGACCCTTTCTAGCATTACTTCTTCCCAGAGCTACAATGATGCAGGCATGACAACAAAAGGGGAGTAGACACTATTTTCAGGGTACCATGCTATCAAAGGCATTCTGTAGCATGGGCACAAATATTGAAACTTTCCAGATAACCATTACCTTTGATATCGTATACTTGATGCTTGCAGAATGTAGAGAACAATGAGACCAAGGCTATGGGTACCAGTGGGACAAGATGTGGACACAGGATGGATGAGTGATTCCAATCTGATCACTCTCCACCTTCACTCACATTGACTCTTGGCTCATTTATCTCCTCTTCCCAGAGGTCAGACTGTGGCTATAAGAATATTCTGCTTGTGAAGGATAAGTTGGCTGTACTACCAACCACAATTACCATAAGTCTATATATATACAAGTAGCAACCTTTATGTAGGCCCACAGTGATTTGGGGGATGATCTTTTGCTTTTCATGTGAATAGGCGACTGTTGTGTTTGGGGAGATCACCAGTGATGACCACTCAGACACCTTGTATAGCCAATTAAAAGACTTTATTCCAGCCTGTTGGGAATATACTCAGATATTCTGGACATATATGAGAGCCTGAGAGTTCAGAACTTGTTTTCTTTTAAAGAAATGAAAAAATAAAACATTTCTAAAAGAGCATTGGCCAAATTTTCTAGGAGTCTTTATCAAAGATATCAGATTCTAATTAATCTAGAAGTGTCTTCAGCATTAATCCAAGATAGAGGAACCTCAGCACTGTCTTTCCCTGTCACATTTGAGACACAGAATCATAACAGTCTTTGGCTTTTTGATCTTCTCAACAGAGAGATTTATCTGTAAGACCTATATATGCTGATTTCTTCACCACAACTTTAGTGAGCAGGTGAGGAAGAACAGAAGCTCTTACTATGTGCTAGGGACTTGACAAATCTTTTAGAGCACATATCTTCTATCAAGTCCAACCTTGTAATATTTTTTGAAAATTCATTGTTTTTGGTTAGTGTCACTTTCTTCACCATGCCTAGCACTCCTGCCTTCAACTACTTGCTCAATATTTTGTTTCTCATCTGAAGACAAGGAAGATTGTTCTATGTCTCTAGTCTGCAGCCCAGGCTAGCTGGACAATCAAGCGGGACCCTTAGACCCTGTGGAGAGGACTGAGATGTATGAGAGAATAAAAAGGCACAGCACATTAAGAAGTCTGATCAAGCTGGCAAAATTTTTATTGTTCACACAAGTTACATACTCTGAAAACAGGATATGGGGAGGGGTAGGAAAGGAAAGAGGGCTTTGCAGGTGGAGGAAGCTAGCAGCAGCTGCAGGGTCTAACTAAGTTATTCTCACAAAGCCTTTCCGTTACCAGGGATTCTAAAAACATCTATCTAGCAGGATGTTGTCTAAATCTAGAGATCAGGAGGAAGGGTTACTAAGGTGGGTTGCTATGAGGCCTTGTTTGAAGTTCTGAGAACTGACAAGTGAATCATGGAAGGTAAGCAGAAAGAAGAATAGTAGATAGGAGAGACAAGGGTGAGTGTTTGCCAAGAGTAAGGCCTTGCCATGGCTTCCCACAGTCTGCAATCTTCCTCTCTCTAAATCAACATCTTAAGGGGAAAGAAGAGTGAATCACGGGTCCTTGTCTCCAGTTCTCTCCATTCCCATGCCACACCGCATTTAAATATCATTTACTGCTTCCATTTCTTTGTTGAGAACAGAGAACTTCCAGTTTTCCCTCTCTTTCACCTCAGATGGAGTTTGTGAGGTAAACCAAGTACTCCACTTTCAAAGACATCATGTGCAGTTATTGTCCTGTTCTCCTGTATCCTCATAGCTGTTCTCATAGACTTCACTTTAACTCTCCGGTTTTTGATATTTACAAAGAAACATGCCACAAATCAAGAAATGCAACACAAAGTGAACTCCACATTTTGGTTATGACCTTACTGTACTTTACATTTTCTTTGATTAAATGCTGTAGCTATTATAATCTCCCACATGGTCCCTCTGGTCTCCTCAAAACCCATGAAAAGAGGTAATTTTATCAGTTCCATTCACTGACTACATTTAGTCCCTCACTCAATGTACTTGCTCATTAAATGTTATCTTATGAGTAATATTTGAGCAATTACTGAATCTGTGATCAGTCCAATCTCCAGGCAGAACAGATGACATAGGTGATCCCTGACGGGACCTGTTATGTATTCTTTTATTAGCTCACTGAAGACAAACAGATGGTTCTAAGTGAATGCAGGCAGTCACCCTTGAGTTGGTGTTAATACAGTCAACTAATTTTTATTTTGAGACCTGAAGAGCAGGTTCTCTTTAGTCTAAACACATGCATGACAGTGAAAGTCAGCATAGGTTTCACCATAGAATGAAGAGAAATCAAAATTTTTCTGCCTGAATGTTTGTTTTTTAGCTTATATAAACTATATTGTTGAAGAAAATAGATCTTAATATAAGTCATGATACAGTAATTATGTCTTATTTTTAAAATAAAAAATTATATTAACATAGGACTTAAGTAAGTTAAAGAAACTTTTTTCTAGATCCTAAAGATAGAGACCAGGAGTTTATTTTATTTTTCCTCATGAACCACACCATACCACTGTGTCTATTAATGCAAAAATATGCTGGTTATGTCATAAGAGTTGTCTAATAGTGTCAAACTGAAACAACAGGATATATTAGGTAATAAAAGTGTTCAATCCAAACATCACAGACATTTTCTTTCAACACAAAATGCAACTTTTGTTCCACAAGACGTGGGATATTTTATTCAGAGCCAAATATCAAGAATCAAGGGCAGCATATTACACAGAAGAGGTCACATGCACTTTTGAAGTTACAAAACTTTTTTTTTTTTTAATAGTGTTATTCATTAAATAAATGGTAGAATCACTTGTTCATCTCTGGAAAAGAGATGCCTCTTATCATCCCCAGATTGAATCATGTAAGATTGTTAACCTTAGAATTACTGAAAGAAGAATAAGAGATGTTTATCATATATTTCAAAACTTTTACTAGAAAATCCAAGGACATTATTTAAAATGTAAAAGTGGTGATGTGTCTATTAGAAACAATTAAAGATTACTCTAAAATAATCATGGCTGCTAGACTTCTAAATATCCTCTATCCCAAGGTTATCTGATTGAACTTCTACATGAATGTGGCTTTTTTAGGGAAGTTCAGGCCATAATACTATCCCCAACACTGATTGGCAGAGAGATAGGCTAGAGATTTAAAAGAAATAGTAAAGACAGGCATGTGGTTTATTTTGACTACATAAAGATATCTGAGACAAGAAAAGATATTTGTTTATAGTAAAAATACATCTATTTGTCAAAGTCAAAATGTGTCTTCTGTTTTAGATTCCCATTCTATCACCAACTTCCCAAATGAAAATCAAATTAAATAAAGCAAAACATTATTGTATGCATAGAATTCTATATTTAAAATTTAAAAATTCATTATGTAATCATTTTACTTATGGTATATCTGTATAAAGTTTTTTTCAGAAAACATATTATCAAATGTCTTATTTTACTATTATATAGCAACCATGTAATAGTGCTACAATTAAAGTCCTAAATCTCTCTTTAAAATATGTATTTTAGATTTGTTTCTTCTTTAAAAGTGAGACTTTTATACTTAAATATTTTACTTACATCATTTTCATTATTCTCTCTTTCCCATTCACTCCTCTGTACTTGTTTCCTATTAAACTCTCCTGTTTTTTTTTTTTTATTATTTCTGGTGAGTACATTTATTATTACTTGTGTGTCTCTATATTTAATATATTTAGGGATGATCACAGAGGTCTGGTGCACACAGATCACAGAATCTCTCCTTGAGCAGCTATTGAGTACTTAGAGTTTATCATCTAGAGTTCAGACCCTTTAAATTTTCTCCTATTATGTGAATATATCTAATGTTTGAAAATCCATCATAGTATCTTTATATGAATACCAACATATGATACTATTGACACTATGATCTTAAAAAAATACCAAATAATATTATTGATAATTTGTTGAAATCTCATCTCCAGTTGCTAGTGTTTTATACATTTAATAATTTTAAGGATTGTCTTAACAGTCCTAGGTGCAATGGAGTAGTTTATTTCCTGCCAAATCTTGAAAAAAGTAGTTAAACAGTACCCATGTATCATTTTGTATGTGTTGAAAGTTCCTCATACAATCACATACAAGACAACATCATTTATCTTATAAGTAAGTTTCAAATTTCATGTGAAAAACATAGAATGAGTAATTATGTACACAAGAAAGAGAAATGCTGTTATAAAAGTTGTATACAATGTTATAAGAAACTATTCTGACATAATTCATCTAAAACATGTGTCCCATAAAATCATGAGTCAAAACTCAAACTGTATAAGTGTTATTTAAGGACAATTACTCCCTTAGCATGTACTGTCACCCAGTTTATATATAGCTTATGTGCAGTAAACAGTGAACACAAAACAATACATATGTAATAAAAGAGAAAGTGTTAAGCACACAAATATATTATTTCTGTGGTAGGAGACAGGTCATAAAAGACGACCAACAGAACTGAGACTGTGACAGAGACTGTGGGTGATAGAAGGTTCCCACCTCTAAATGAAGTGTGAAGACAGACACAGGAGAGTTAAATGAAAGACATGTTCTCTAGAGTTGGTGCTACACTGAAAAGCAACTGAAATGATGTTTTAAAATGGGTTTATATAACTACATCATGAAATTTCACACTTTGACTTCTCAGTGGAGCTGTCAAATATTAGTAGAGAAGTCAATTATCTAATTTTTTTTCTAAAGATAGAGAAGGTCATTTAGCTGAAATAAATGACAATTTTAGAGAAGTTAAGAAAAATTTTGAAAAGTGTTGACAACTTCCTGAGGTACTTAGTGACATGATATAACTTAGTTTCAGATCTGCTTGCTTCTGTAAGTTGGAGGATGGTTTTCTTTCACTGCAGAATGTAGTCCATGGTACAATAGTAGTCTAAGGAAAAGTGTGCTACCCCAAACACTCTGATGTGCCTATAGTGGATCTAGATGAAGGTGTTCAGATGCTAAGAGCAAATGAGTAAAAAGAGGTTCATTTTCTCCTCCAAGAAATAATTTTTATCTCCATATTTTTAAGTAGTATGTACCTAGGACATGCATCCACTACCTCACAGGAAAAAATTTAAAATTAGAGAATGTGGTTGTTATTTTCTTTAAGAAGTTACTTGTCAAAGTTTGTAGGTACCTGGATGTTATGCTGATAACACATAAATAGTCCTATAGCTGGACCAGGGAATTAAAAATATCTAAGGAGATGATGGCTGAGAAGGTAGAAAAATGGGCTTGCTATTCTCCAGAGGTCTTCTGGGTGTGCTGTTCCATAGCTGTACTCCCAACATGTAGGACACTTAGGCCAGAAAGTCGGGGGAGATTTCAAGTACATAGCAAGTTTGTAGGCAGCCTGAGTCACACAAAACCCTATCTTAGGCAAACACATACATAAATTAAAATATATTGGATCTCTACCTAGGACACACTTATCATTCAGAGGTGACTGATCCATTGGCATGGAAAAAGGATAGTCTTAGGTAAGTATACAAACATAAATGTTACTTTTATTTCTTCTGATGAAGTGGTAAGATAAGAGTTGACCCAAGATTTATGAATACATAGCTTGGGCTGAGTGCAAAGGGATCACATCTAAGGACCTTCTATGTCTGTATGATCTGGCTGGAATACAGATATGCTTTTAATCTTAGGAGACAGAGGCAAAGGAGATCTCTGAGTTCAAGGCTAGCCTGTATAGAGCAAGTTTCAAGGAAAGAAAAAAAATAGGTCCAGGCATTGTGAACCTGCCTTTAGTCTCAGCACTCAGGAGACAGAAACATGCAGATTTCTGAGTTCTAGTCAGTCAGTTGAGTTAAGTTTGGAGAGGTTGAACCAATCAGTTGGGAGTCAGTGCAGTGAGTGCTGTACAGTAGAGTTTCTTTGTTGGTCCATGTAGCTATATGCATGACAGTAGAGGGAGTTGAATCCAGAGAATGAGAAGGAACACAAAGATTAGAACAAATTGCCAGATTTAATTTGAAGCCAAGCAGAGGAATTCAGTGATAAGCTGAGGGAAGCCAGATTGAATTAGTTTGGAAAAGAAGTTTTTGGAAAGAAGTTGGAACCAGAACTGGTAAGTTGAACCAGCTAGTCAGAATTCAGAATGAACTAGAAAAGGTGAGCTTGTTCAGCAACATGTCTCAGAGGACAAGCACTTTAGGAAAATTGAAGTTACTTTTACATCTGGTGCCCAACATGATTGGAGAAGAAAAGATCCAAACATTGTTTCACAAACAAAGAATATCTGACCAAGACATCACAGAGGACATGAAATATCTGACTGGAAGCGAAAGAAGATAATTTCACCTGGAATAGTCTTCAGAGGAAGAATGTATTCCATCTAGAGGGATTAAAGGTGTGTGGTTTGTTTGCATTCCAGCTCCATCATATCTTTGGATGTGATCCCTTGCCAGAGCAGCCATGTTACTGGGATAAAATTTCTATCCAGTTAGTGATAGCTTGGGAAAATGTGTGTGTGTGTGTGTGTGTGTGTGTGTGTGTGTGTGTGTGTGTGTGTGTAAAATATGTGTGTGGTCCCTTGCTTGGCCCTTTCCAGTGGGGCAGACACCTAGCTGGTCTACTTCAGTGAAGACACCATATCCTGAGACATCCTAGAGGAACCACTGCACTCAGAGCAGCAGGTAAGAACACTTTCCCACAACAAGCCCCAGAGCTGCAACTGGAAGCCTGGGGCACTCAAGACTGATCAGCCACCCAAACCCAGCGCCTCCGGAATACCACTCCCCTTCTGCACCTTGCTTGGTCCTTTCCAGTGGGGCAGGCACCTAGCTGGTCTACTCCCATGAAGACACCATATCTTTAGACATCCTAGAGGAACCACTGCACTCGAGGCAACAGAGGAACCAATGAACTCAAAGCAGATGAGGAACCACTCCACTCCTGGCAGCATGATTTCAGGATCTCAGAGGCAGCCTGAGTCCCACGAGCTTTTTCACCCAGAAGCTCAGGATCACAAGATCACAGAGACATCTGGATTCTTAGGAGTTCTGACACAAGATAACTGGAAAGATAGGCTCCAGTCAAAGACAGTGAGTACACATAACACTAGAGTTAACCAGATGGCTAAAGGCAAGCACAAGAACATAAGCAATAGAAACCAAAGTTATCTGGATTCATCAGAACCCACTTCTCCCAATATAGCAAGCCCATCACACCCCATCACACCAGAAAAGCAGGATTCAGAATTAAAGTCACTTCTCCTGATGATAATAGAGGACTTTAAGAAGGACATAAATAACTTCCTTAAAGAAATATAGGAGAACACAAGTAGAAAGGTAGAAGTGCTAAAGAGGAAACACAAAAATCTGTTAAAGAATTGGAAAAAAACACAACCAAACAGGTGAAGGAATTAAACAAAACCATCCAGGATCTAAAAATGGAAGTAGAAACAATAAAGAAATCACAAAGGGAGACTACCCTGGAGATAGAAAATCTAGAAAAGAAATCAGGAGGCACAGACACAAGCATTACCAACAGAATACAAGAGATAGAAGACTCATGTGCAGAATATACTGTGGAAAACAATGACACAACTGTCAAAGAAAATGAAAAATGCAAAAAGCTCCTAGTCCAAAACATCCATGAAATCCAAGACACAATGAAAAGACCAAACATAAGGATAATAGGTATAAATGAGAGTGAAGATTCCCAACTTAAAGGGCCAGTAAATACCTTCAACAAAATTATAGAGGAAAACTTTCCTAACCTTTCTTTAGAAAAGTTTTAGGTTTCTTTAGAAACCTAAACATAAAACTTTCCTAAAGAAAGAGATGCCCATGAACATACAAGAAGCCTACAGAACTACAAATAGACTAGACCAGAAAATTAATTCCTCCTATAACATAATAATCAAAACATCAAATGCACAAAACAAAACAAAACAAAACAAAATACTAAAAGCATTAAGGGAAAAAGTAAAGTAACATATAGAGGCAGACCTATAAGAAAAACAGCAGACTTCTCACCAGAGACTGTAAAAGCCAGAAACTCCTGAACTGATTTCATACAGATCGTAAGAGAACACAAATGCCAGCCAAGACTACTATACCCAGCAAAACTCCCAATCACTATACATGGAGAAACCAAGATATCCCACGAGAAAACCAAATTTACACAATATCTTCCCACAAATCCAGCACTTCAAAGGATAATTGATGAAAAACTTCAACACAAGGAGAGAAACTACAACATAGAAAAAGCAAGAAAGTAATCTTCTAACAAACCCAAAAGAAGATAACTCTACAAACATAATTCCATCTCTAATAACAAAAATAGCAGGAAGAAATAATCATTTTTTTCTTAATATCTCTTAACATCAATGGACTCAATACCCTCATAAAAAGACATAGACTAACAGACTGGATAGGTAAACAGGACCCAGAATTTTGCTGCATGCAGGAAATATACCTCAGTGACAAAGACAGACACTACCTCAGAGTAAAGTGCTGGAAAACAATTTTCCAAGCAAATGGTCCCAAGAAACAAGCTGGAGTAGCCATTTTAATATTAAATAAAATTGACTTTCAGCCAAAAGTTATCAAAAAAGATAAGGAAGGACACTTCATACATGTCAAAAGAAAAATCTACCAAGATAAACTCTCAATTCTGAACATCAATACTCCAAATGCAAGGACACCCACTACATAAAAGAAACTTCACTAAAGCTCAAAGCATACGTTGCACCTCACACAATAATAGTGGGGGATTTCACCACCCCACTCTCAGCATGATCGGACAGATCATGGAAACAGAAACTAAACAGAGACACAGTGAATTTAACAGAAGTTAGGAACCAAGTAGATTTAACATATATCTATAGAATATTTTATTCTAAAACAAAAGAATATACCTTTTTCTCAACACCTCATGGTACTTTCTCCAAAACAAACTATATAATTTGTCACAAAACAGGTGTCAACTGAAAAAAAAGATTAAAATAATCCCTTGCATTCTTTCAGATCACCATGGACTAAGGCTAGTCTTCAAAAATAACAAAACAATGAAAATCCCACATACACATGGACACTGATAAATGCTCTACTCAATGATGACTTGGTCAAGGAAGAAATAAATAAAGAAATTAAAGACTTTTAAGAATGTAATGAAAGTGAGGGCACATATCATACCAAAACTTGTGGGACACAATGAAAGCAGTGCTAAGAGGAAATCTTATAGCTCTAAGTACCTACAAAAAGAAATTGGAGAAAGAATACACTAACAACTTGACAGCACACCTGAAATCTCTAGAACAAAAAGAAGCAAATATACCCAAGAGAGGTAGACAGCAAGAAATAATCAAACTCAAGGCTGAAATCCACCAAGTACAACAAAAAGAACTGTACAAAGTATCAACAAAACCAGGAGCTAGTACTTTGAGAAAATCAACAAGATAGATAAACCCTTAGCAGGACCAATCAGAGGGCACAGAGACAGTATCCAAATTAATAAAATCAGAACTGAAAAGGGAGACACAACAACGGAAACTGAAGAAATTCAAAAAAATCATCAGATCCCACTACAAAAGCCTATACTCAACAAAACTGGAAAGTCTGGATGAAATGGACAACTTTCTAAACAAATACCAGGTAACAAAGTTAAATCAGGAGCAAATAAACCATCTAAATAGTCCAATAACCCCTAAAGAAATAGCAGCAGTCATTCACAGTCTCCCCAGGAAAAAAAGCCCAGGACCATATGGTTTTAGTGCAGATTCTACCAGCCCTTCAAGAAAGACCTAATACCAATTCTCTTCAAACTGTGCTACAAAATAGAAACGGAAGGAACACTGCTCAATTCATTCTATGAAGCCACAATTATACTCATACCTAAAACACACAAAAACACAACAAAGAAAGAAAATTTCAGGTCAATCTCTCTTATGAATATCAATGCAAGAATACTCAATAAAATTCTCACAAACTGAATTCAAGAACATATCAAAACAATCATCCATCATGATCAAGTAGGCTTTATCTCAGGAATGCAGAGATGATTCAATATTTGAAAAATTCATCAATGTAATCCATGATATAAACAAACTTAAAGAAAAATCCACATGATCATCTCACTGGATGCTGAGAAACCATTTGACAAAATTCAACATCCAATCATGGTAAAAGTCCTGGAAAGGTCAGGAATTCAAGGCCCATACCTAAACATAGTAAAAAGCAATATACAGCAAGCCACTAGCCAACATCAAACTAAATGGAGAAAAACTTGAAGCAATCCCACTAAAATTAGGGAATAGTCAAGGCTGCCCACTCTCTCCCTACCTATTCAATATAGTACTGAAAATCCTAGTCAGAGCACGTAGACAATCAAAGGAAGTCAAAGGCATAAAAATGGGAAAGAAAGAAGTGAAAATTTCACTATTTGCAGATGATATGATAGTATAATTAAGTGACCCCAAAACCTCACCAGAGAACTCCAAAACCTGATAAACAGCTTCAGAAAAGTGGCTGGTTATAAAATCAACTCAAACAAATCAGCAGCCTTCCTCTACCCAAAGGATAAACAGACTGAAAAAGAAATTAGAGAAATGACACCCTTTACAATATTTACAAATAATATAAAGTACCTTGGTGTGAATCCAACCAAGAAAGTGAAAGATCTGACTGACAAGAACTTCAAGCCTCTGAAGGAAGAAATCAAAGAACATCTCAGAAGATGGAAAGATCTCCCATGCTCATGGATTGGCAGTATTAATATAGTAAAAATGGCCATCTTGCTAAAAGCAATCTACAAATTCAATGCAATCCCCATCAAAATTCCAACTCAATTCTTTATAGAAATAGAAAGAGCAATTCTCAAATTCATTTGGAATATCAAAAAGCCCAGGATATCGAGACATATTTTTAACAATAAAAGAACTTCTGGAGGAATCACCATCCCTGACCTCAAGCTGTACTGCAGAGCAATAGTGATGAAAAATGCATGGTACTGATACAGAGACAGGCAGGAAGATCAATGGAATAGAATTGAAGACCCCGAATTGACCCCACACACCTATGGTCACTTGATCTTTGACAAAGGAGATAAAACTGTCCAGTGGATAAAGGACAGCATTTTCAGCAAATGGTGTTGGTTGAACTGGAGGTCACCAAGTAGAAGAATGTTAATTGATCCATTCTTATCTCCTTGTACAAACCTCAAGTCCAAGTGGATCAAGGACCTTCACATAAAACCAGATACTCTGAAACTAATAGAAGGGAAGGTTAAAAAGACCCTAGAATAACTGGGCACAGGGGAAAAGTTCCTGAATAGGATACCAATGGCTTATACTCTAAGATCAAGAATTGACAAATGGGACCTCATAAAATTGCAAAGCTTCTGTAAGGCAAAGGACATTGTCAATAGGAGAAAATAGCAACAAAGTAGGAAAAGATCTTTACCCATGCTACATCTGATAGAGGGCTAATATCCAATATATACAAAGAACTGAAGAAGTTAGACTCCAGACAACCAAATAACCCTATTAAAAATGGGATATAGAGCTAAACAAAGAATTCTTAGCTAAATGGATGGAACTAGAAAAGATCATCTTGAGTGATGTAACCCAATCAGAAAAGAACACATATGGTATTCACTCACTGATAATTGGATATTAGTCCAAAGTTCACAATACCCAAGATACAAGTCACAGACCACATGAAGCTCATGAAGAAGGAAGACCTAAGTGTGTGTGCTTTGGTTTTTCTTAGAAGGAGTAATAAAATAAGCATGGGAGCAAATATGGAGACAAAGTGTGGGACAGAAACTGAAAGAGGGGTCGTCTGGAGACCATTCCATCTGGGTATCCATCCTATGTGCAGTTTTAAGGCCCCACAGGAAGGGAGTACCTCACCCAAGCCTCAGAAATTCATGGCCACCCAATAACTCACAAGACACTGAACCTGATGCAATCAGCAAGAGGTATATTTCGATCAACATGTTAAGGTCAAGACCTGTAGGCCACACAGGGGCAGTGGGGTCTTACCCTGGGGCTTTGGGGACAGAGAGAATTTAAAGCTCAAAAACCACAACTCAGGAAGGGAACCATAACCCAGGGGGAGTAAAGGAGGGTTATTGGAGAGTACCTGTGGAAAGTCCTAGCCCATTATTCAGTTTGTGACAGGATCCAAGGAACAGTCATGGGGAACATTTTGTATAGGCTATTCTCAAAGAGCTTATTTGTAATCAACCATCTATTTTGTGGTCAGCCAAGTTCCTGAAACACAGAGCTCATGAACAAGCTGACCTGCACTCTTGGTTCTACTCAGCCTGCTAGGAGTTTTTGAAAATTTTTAACCTTTTCACAATCACCAAATGTAGATGATGATGTGGATGCCAGGAAGTGCATGCTTACAGGAGCCTGATATCGCTGTCTCTTTAGAGGTCTGCCAGAGCCTGACATATACAGGGGATGATGCTCACAGCTAACCATTGAACTGATCATGGTGGTCCCAATGGAGGAGTGAGAAAACTGAAGGAGTTGAAAGAGTTTGCAGCCCCATGGGGAGAACAACAATACTGACCAACCTGAGCTCCCAGGGTCTAAACAACCAGCCTGGGAGCACATAGGGAGGGACCCATGACTCTATTTGTGTATGTGGGGGAGGGGTGCCTTGTTGGGCATATGTAAGAGAGGAGGTCCTTGGTACCATGAAGGCTGGATGCCCCAGTGTGGAGGAATTCGAGGTTTGGGTGGTGGGAGTGGGCAGTGAGTGGGGCACACCGTCCTAGAAGCAGGTGGAGTGAGGAAGGAATAGGGGGTTCCTGGGTGGGGTGGAAGTGAGGAAAGGGGATTACATCTGATGTATAAATAAAATATCCAAAAAATATGTGTGTATCTATGTGTCTGTGTATATGTCTATGTGTGTGTCTGTGTATTTACTTTTTTCATATATACATATGCATATGTATATATAAATATCATTATACTTAGGACTTTGAGTTGATTTTTGGAAATATAGTTCATTTAAAATCTTTTGTATATAGTTCTTTTCCAATACTATTTTTATTCTATTTCTTCGCCTTTTTTATTCTGTCTCTAAGACAGACAGCACTCTGTGTGTGTTTGGGTTCTGTCCTCTCTTGTTTTTATTGTCATAGTTTGCAGAGTCATAATTGAAGTATCCGCTTTTCTTTTTAAACTTACCATTTTTATATATTTGTTGAAATAAATACAAGGATACCTTTCAGGTTCACTGGTTTATGCACCTACTCTTATCCAAATACAATTCTATTAGGATTATTATAGTAGTGTGATTTAAAATAAATCAGGTCTGAAAACATCCCTTGTTTGATTTCTACCTCATATTTGTTTTATTTTGAGGCATCTTTTGGATTGACTGCTGTGGGGAGCCGACAGAAGGTGGCTATCATCCTTGCAGCCATCTTGAGCCATATACCCTGACAAAAGACTTGATTACAATAGCCTACAACAGCTGAGCACACTCTGATAACATCTTGCTTTAGATACCCAGGATTTTCCCTTGGGTGTGTGAGATTAAAGGTGTGTGACTTAGAGATCAGATTTAGAGACAAGACCTAAGGACATGACTTAAAGGCATGACCTAAAGGCGTGGCTTAAAAGTGAGACATATAAAAGCTGAGAGGCAGACAGAAGAGTTTGGTACAACTTGAAGTAGGAATTAGGCATTGAGGAAGAAGACACTTGGACTAGAGAACTCCGAAGAAGGATTATTAGGTATTAGGCACTTGGAAGGGAGCTTGGAAAGAAGCCTGGAACTTGGAAGCACTAGGGACTAGGAACTAGGGACTAGGAGCTAGGGACTAGGAACTAGGGACTAGGAACTAGGGACTTGGAACTTGGAGTTGGAACTAGGGACTTGGGGAGAAGAAGAGAGACTGAAGAATAAACAGGATAGAATCACACTCTGTCTGGTCTCCATTTCTTGAGTCCATCCTCACTCTCTCTTGCTGAATCCGACCCACAGACTGGAGCAGCTTGGGGGCAGTGTGAGCTCTAACAGTTTAACCCCCAAGGCTTTTGGCAGTGTGGGTTCCAACATTGATAGATCGGTCCTCAACAATTTTGGCCCCCAAGTGTGGGGCAGCTCCGGACGCAACAGACTGCAATTTCCAAAGTTATAATAAGTGAGAAATTGTGTCCAAATTTTATTAGGAATTAGAATTATATCTATGCTTTACAATTATTAGTTTAGGCATTTTATTTTTTACGAACATAAAATAGTTCTTATTGATTTTTTGAAATTTGTATACATGCATGTACTTTCTGTTAATCATATTGTTAGAATGGTGGAATCACAGCACAAACCATTCAAACAGTGATCTCAGTCAAAAAGGAGTGTTTCAATGAATGTCACCCTCCAAGACTGATTGATCACAGACACAGGCCAGACTTAGGAGCTGACTGTGACATTGAGTGAAGATCCAACAGGGCTCCTTAATCCTTAGATCTGTAAACATCTGGACCAAGTTAGTTCACCAGTCAGGATTTAGTGATAAGGAAATTTCTTTAGGAACATGTTTTTGTTTTATATTTGTCCTCTTCCCAATGGTTGGGTATTCATCTGTGGCAGGGACTTGCCTTGTCTAAGATTCATATCTTTTTTTTTTTTTTTTTTTTTTTTTTTTTTTTTTCGAGACAGGGTTTCTCTGTGTACCCCTGGCTGTCCTGGAACTCACTCTGTAGACCAGGCGGCTAGCCTCGAATTCAGAAATCCGCCTGCCTCTGCCTCCCAAGTGCTGGGATTAAAGGCGAGCACCACCACTGCCTAAGATTCAGTCAGTATGGAATTTGTCTAACATTAATGTCTTAACTTGCTAACCAGGATGTCAGTTATGCACATAGAAGTCTCTTTCTGAAAAGCAGGATGCCTGCTCCCGGGGATGTCTTAAGAATTTAAATTTACTAGTTCCCTACTCAAAATGGAGGTCTTACTCTGAATAGTTTCTCATATTGCCTCAGGAGACTCACTTTTGTCTATCTTGGGGGCAGCTTATAAAAGCAAATACCATAAATAGCTCATACACAGGTGTAGGAAGTGCAGCTGGTTGTTGGTTTGGGTCCGAGCTCATTGTGGCTAACTATAAAAGTAGGTCTGACATCTGTTATGATTGGTTTTCAAAAATGCAAAGCATAGAACATCATAGTGATAGCAGTAACAGCATATGAGAAAGTTTCTTTGTGACATGAACAAGAGGATAAAATGGTAGACTAGCCAGGAAACAGTTTCCTAGGCCTTCACATTTTACGTAGGTCTTAACATTCCACACACACACACACACACACACACACACATATACATCACATATACATATACATATATATGTGGAGATATATATATATCTCCACAAATTCATCTCAAATTCCCCTTGGTTATTCTTCTTAATAGAGCTCCATTCTAAGTTCATAAAATTTTTAATAACCTACTAAGTTCGGGTAGTGTTGCCCTCATCCACATATTTATGTGTTAATCCAAAGGAACATGGGTAACCTGCCATTAGCTACCTCTATAGAACACTGAGTCTTCCTGCCCCAGGGCTCTCACTGCTTTCATGTTAAGATTCAGGTCTTAGTGAACCTTTCCCACCAATACTACAATACTAGAATAACACACACACATGTATATAATGTCACATATATGTCATATATATACATATGTCATATATATATGATATGCATACATACACATATGACATACATACACATATGACATACATACACATACATACATACATTACATATACACATATATACATATATGAATATATATGATCATGTCACAAGGAACCACAGATATTTTGGATTTCACTTTCTGCTTTCTGTTTAGAACACATTTATTTTAGTTTCCCTGCACACCTGGGCTGTGTTGTCAAGGACCACACTGATGGAGCTGTGAGCATTGGCGTTCTTGTTTTTCTTCTAATCAGAAGTTCACATTTTATCACGGTTGAGTGTGATATTGCCAGGGGATTTGTCATATTTGGTATTGACAAAAATTAGCTACATATTTTATTTTATTTTTAAAGGTTATCTAAGGGACTGTGAGATGGTTCGTGGGTGAACATACCTGCTTCCAAGTCTGATGTTTTCTGTTCCCTCCAGAGGACCCACATGGTAGAAGTTGGTTTCTGATCCTCATATGCTCTCAAGGACACCTACACACATGCACATGCTCACAAAGAAAACAAATGTAATTGTAAATAAGATGAAAGAGGTTTTTATCTTATTTATTTCTCTATGCATGTTTTAATGAGCATATGTGCAACTTATATACAGATGTGGGCTCAGTGCCAGAAGTTGATGTTAGATCCCTAGGATATGAAGTTATAAACATTTAAAAGAATGTATGGGACACGTGTCTTCTTATATGGATTCTGGGATTTAAATTATTGTCTGCTTACCAATCTCTTGAGCCTGTGATACATCTTTTGATATATTCATGTACTTAAGAATAGTTTTGGATTTTGTGAATATTTTTCTGTAAATGATGAGGAAATGATGTCTCCTCCTGTTCTTTTCTGTTAGTACTGTATTATGTGTATCACCTGTGTGATTCATGGACACTTAGTGATAAATTCTTCTTGAATTTAATAGTGTATATACAATTTAATTAATATGATACTAAATCTAACTCACAAAGTTGAGGGTTATTGTACCTATAGTCAATAAAAACAATGTGTGATTTTATTTTAGTTTCTCTTTGTTACATTGCTTGTTTCTTACTTCTTTCTTTTTTCTTTTGTTTATTTTCTTTTTTCTTCCTATCTGTTTCTCCCTGTTTGTGTCTCTTCTCTTGTTCTCTGTATTTCTGTATCTCTCTGTGTCTGTCCCTGTCTCTCCATCCCTCTGTCTTTATGTCTCTGTCTTTCTCTGTCTCCCTTCCTCTTTCTCTGTCTCTTTGTTTCTGTCCATCTCTGTCTGTCTGTCTGTCCGTCTCTGTCTCAGTTTGTCTATGTCTCTGCCTCTGTTTCTCTCTCTTTCTCTCTCTTTTCTCCCTCTTCCCTCTCTCTTTCTCTCTCCTTCCATCTCTCTCTTTGTCTCTCATTCTCTGTGCCTACAGTCTTCCTAATGTGTTTCATTTCAGACTTTTTTTTTCATTGTAAAAACAAATTTGATGCATCTTTTCTTCTTTCATTTTTTTTTTTTTCCTTTTTGGAAATTTCTTATCAAGTGCTCTTGTTAAATTTTCAGCTAACAATTGATGGGTGTTCCTCATAAAGACAGCTGGCCCTGAGATTTTTTTTTTTTATCAGATGCTTCTGGTTACTGATTTAATCATCTTAGTCCTGATTGGACTATTTAAAATTTCTATTTAGTTATTTACTTTAAGTATATATTTTTATGACTTTATCCATATTTACTAGTCATTTATATTTTTGGATTATGATTGTTTTAAATAGTTCATTATATTCCTTGGTATTTATACCAGCTTATTTTATAACAACTTGACAACAGCTAGAGTCATTAGTGTGTATGAAAACCTGTGGTGATTTTCCTTCTTGCCAGTTTACCTGGGAAGGCCCACATTGTTGAGGGCAGTCCTGGCCCAGAGGTGATGTTTCTGAGTGCTAAAAGAAAGCAGGCTGAACAAGCCGTTGGACATATCTATCTATGCTCTCTGCAATCAGTTCCTGTCTCTTTGTTCCTGTATTGAATTCTTGCCTTGAGTTCCTATGATGATGGACTATAAACTATAAGACTAAATAAACACTTTCCATCTCAGGTCGCTTTTGGTGATGCTGTTTATTACTGTAATCAAAACTCTAATTAGTGATTATGTGCTACTCTTCCAGGGTCATTGTGTTACTGGGATAAACTAGTTACTGGGATAAACTCTTTTAGTTACAAAAAGTAACTAAAAGAGAAAAAAGATTTATTCATTTTTCCAATTATAGTGGGCCATTGAGAGATGTCAGGGAACAGATTTATGCAGGAACTTGAATGCTTGCCATGTTACTTCTGACCAAGGAACTCATTCACAGCTAAGGAGGTATTTTAAAAAAAAAAAAAAATCACTGAAAAATAATTCTATCCAGTTCACATACCAGCTTATACTAAAATAGTTTTCAATTCACACTCCAGGACCACCTATCTGACCAGGAAATGGTGTTGCTCACAGTGGCCTGGGCCCTCCTCCATCAAATAACAAACAGGCGGTGCTACATAAACACGCCCACAGGCAAATTTAATCTAAGAAATCACTTGGTTCTCTTATCAAATGACTCAAAGATAACTCAAATTGACAGCGACAGCTAAAGATAGATGGTCGATTACGAATGGGCATTGAGAATAGCCTGTACAAAATGTTCTCCATAACTGTTCCTTATACACTGTCACAAGCTAAATGATGGGGTGGTACTTTCCACAGGTACTCTCCAATAACCCCTCTTTACTCCTCCTGGGTTGTGGTTCCCCCCTTGGTTATGGTTTTTTTCTTTGTGGTTTTTGGCTTTAAATTCCCTCTGTCTCCAAAGCTTGGGGTCAGACCCCACTGCCCCTGCATGGGTCATGGGTCTTGACCTCAGCATGCTGATTGAAATATACCTCTTGCTGATTGCATCAAGTCCAGTGTATTGTGAGTTATTGGGTGGCCGAAAATTCCTGAGGCTTGGGTGAGGTCTTTCTTCACGGGAGTCTTACAGTACCAGCTTGCAATCCCACCAATAATGGAGGAGTGTTCCTCTTTTTTCACATCCTTACCATCATCTGTTATCCCCTGAATTTTTGGCCTTAGCCATTCTAACAGGTGTGAGGTGGAATCTCAGGGTTGTTTTGATTTGCATTTCCCTGATGACTAAGGATGCTGAACATTTCTTTAGTTGTTTCATGGCCACTAGAGTTTTCTCAATTGAGAATTCTTTGATTAGCTCTGTACCCCATTTTTTATATGGTTGTTTGGTTGTCTGGAGTCTAATTTCTTCAATTCTTTGTATATATTGGATATTAGCCCTCTATCAGATGTAGGATGGGTAACGATCTTTTCCTACTTTGTTGCTATTTCTCCTATAGACAATGTCCTTTGCCTTACAGAAGCTTTGCAATTTTATGAGGTCTCATTTGTCAATTCTTGATCTTAGAGTATAAACCATTGGTATTCTGTTCAGGAGCTTTTCCCCTGTGCCCAGTTATTCTAGGGTCTTTTCAACCTTCCCTTCTATTAGTTTCAGTGTATCTATCTGGCTTTATATGGAGGTCCTTGAGCTACTTGGACTTGAGCTTTGTACAAGGAGATAAGAATGGATCAATTTGCATTCTTCTACATGCTGACCTCCAGTTGAACAAGCACCATTTGTTGAAAATGGTAAGGTTTGAAAACAGATTGGTCTGCTTTTCATTGAATATCATGAGAGATAACTTTCTTAGTCATAAAATATGTATGATGATTTATTATTCAACAACATACTAAAAATGATGCTTGGGTCATCAACAATACTCACAAATAAATACTAAAGATAGTGTGTAACGGAGAAAGGAAATTGGACTTATAATTCCCATGGATATTCTAAGCCACACATTCTCAGATCCTTATATGCTTTGTGAGAGATCTTTTTAAAAATCACAAAAATTTATTCTTCAATAAGACAACAATTAGACTAACCTGTAGAATTTGCAGAGTTGCCAAATGAGAAGATACACCTATCAAAATTTATTTATAAATATATCAAGAGTACCTAACTATATAGTATGTCACTCATACAATCATTATCTCTTATTATACTTTAACTATACTAATACATAAATTTATTATATGAATCGTATTAAACAGTAATTAAGAGAAAAGGAAAAAATTGCCATTTATTTTATAATATTGTATGAAAATATACTAGATGACTTTTTTCAATAAGAATGAAATATACCACATCTATTCTTTAGTCTAACCAAGTACTGTATAGTACTGTAAAACATACCAAGAATTATACTTTCAAACTCACTGAGAACGCATAAAATTACTTTCAACCCTGTGAGGTCCCACATTACATTTACCATGGATTTTTCAATTTGTTATTTTCAAATTCCAAAGGTTACTTTATTCTTACCATTAAATTCTCATTAGTTTACTGCATTTTTTCCTTTCCTTCCTCCCTCAACCCTCCTCCAGGAGATCAGTAAGGAAAGTGACAACCACTCCTTAGCTTATGTGATTCCAAAGGAAATGACTCACCTGGGAGAAGTGCTTTCAAGATGGATTTTAAGTGAAGCATGTGTTTTAGAAGTATATAATGACTACCAAAAATAAAAACTACTATATCCAGTCCTTTCCTAAACTTTAAGAGAGGAATCTATTTTTATTATGTGATTTCATTAGTGAATAATAATAATAATAATAATAATAATAATAATAATAATGTGACACTGTGGCAAGATTGGTTATAAGTTCAATAAGTTCAATAAGCCCTTGACACAAGGCTAACCTGGCTTCCAGGCCTTTCTGTAAAGTGATGTCAAAGCAGTATCAAAAGAAAACCATCTTATTTTATGTCAGAGTGCATTTCAAAAAATAGAAAAAATAAGGCTGTTAATTTAACAGATAAAAATATTTTGCCTGTAACAAATGCTCAGACATTTTTAAACAGCTTATAGAAGAACCATTAAATTTTACTGCAGACATCAGGAGGAGGACAGTTACTCACACAGATCTTTAACAGGTTTTGTGTCTAACAGCTTTGACACTATCACACTGATTTTTGTCCCTGCCCAGACAAGTAGCCAAAGAAGTGTTTGCTGTCTGGAGTCTAATGCCACTGCAATTAAATCCCCCCAGGTAGCAGCAGCTTTAGAAGATGTGACCAGACTGGAGACACTGATGCTTGTTTAGATTTTGAAAATACATCATCGATCATGGCTACTGATTTCGACAAACTGCTCTCATGGAGGTAAGGCAGGGACAGAGTGACTGCTTGATATTTAGCTTGGTAGAAAATGAAGTCTTCCCAGTGTGTCACACCGTAACTCTGACATGGAGCCAATGCCTTTAGCTGATAATCTGAAGGATGTCAAATAACCTTTGTTCCCATAGGTCATTTTGATCTTTTTCTTCCCATGCTTACCTCATAACAGATCTATTCATTTTAAGTTCAACATCAAACAAGAGAAAAGAGAAAGTTTTAGAAATTTTTCCAAGGATTTTATTGTAGCTTATGTTAATATCAAGTCCTGCTTTTAGAGTGTTTTGTGTGCATGTTAATATTATTAGTATTTTATACAATGCCAAGTCAAAAATCAAACATTTCAATTGAATCTATTTATTTCCCAAAACAAAGGAACAGCATTAATAGTACTACGGGGGTCTCAAGAAAGACAGAATAAGAACTTCCAGAATACTTTTAAAGCCTGTTGTATTTCTTAACTCTCTTTCTATTTTATTTTTTTCTAGTATAGATTGTTACAATTATTTATTTACATTGCACTATATACAGTATGATAACTTACATGATGGTCACCATTTCACAGACATTTGTGTAATTTTTAATCAGTCTGATTTGAAATAACCCTTTGAATATTTTTGCAACTGGGATAAAATTTTCCTTTATTTTATTACATTTAATAAATGTAATAAAATTTATTAATTTTATTTGATGGTTTCTAAATTGACATTTAATAATTCTATTCAGTATAAAAGACTTTTTAGATTTTTAGAATACTGAAAAATTTCAATTTGTTCTAAAAGGATTTCAGACTTTTAAAAATTAAAATTGTAATTTTTCTTCTTGCAAATATTCTAGCTCTCCATATTCACTACATTCTAGCATTAACCTCATATTCTCAATAAAATATTATATTTTATTTTTTTGGGGGGATTTTGTTGTTGTTTCTTTTTTCTTTTTTTTTTCCATTTTTTATTGGATATTTTATTTACACTTCAGATGCCATCCCCTTCCCCCATTCCCCACCCTTAGAAAACCCCTATCCCATGCCCCCTTTTCCTTTTTACACTTATACATTTTTTTAAAATGTTAATCAAAGGCTTTATAAGTTCGGTATTGCTCAATCAGAGGTGTAACCCACTACCCAACCTAGATATATCAACTATCTTTGACTGGTGGAGAAACATTAACATCTGCCTCCCTGTCTCCCCCTCTTTCTCTCTCTCATCACCTAGCTTCTCCTCTCCTTCTTCTCCTCCTCTTCTTACTCCTCTTCCTCTCAGTACTCCTCCCACCTTAGTTCCTCCTACATATAACCCTTCCTGTTAAAATGAAACTTTTCTCTCAAAATACAATTAGAGCATAATTATGCCAATTTGTACCAGTGAGGTACAAGATAGTCCTAATACTCAGTCCATCATTTTGTTGACTAACCAGAACCTCTGTCATCTATCCTAACTAAAACACTTATTTCTGAACCTGGCTTTTTTCTTGGCTTTAGGATGAATGTCAGCCGACAACCTTTTACTAACTCTCTTTTTAATTTTGACAATGTTTTAGAAAATTTAGGGATGGGGAAGGAATGAGAGAGAGTGAGACTGAGATCAGTTAAACAAACCCCTAAGATGTCGTGATATGAAAAAAATAATATTTAACAGGCCAACTTGTACATGCCACTCTTTTGTAGAGGATTCTTCTTTCCTAGAACTTCAACCTTATCAGTCTGCATATTTTGATGCTATTCTGTACATCTGAAGATGAAGTTAAGTGATTCCAATTATGAGGTCCAATGTTTTAATTCCAACAAAATTAGCACCATCATGTAGATATTAGTAAAAAGTGGTCATATGATGAAATTTAAGTGATGAATAACATCTAGAAGACATGCAAAAGAGTGAAATTTCAGATTGAATCATATTTGATGGAAAAAATACACATTATATTGGGTAATTTGAATTATTACTAAGCCCATAGCTTTTCTTGAAAAGTTAAAAATAGAGGCTTTTTAATTTTAGGTGGTAAATTATCTTTAGTATGTTATTTCCTTATATATGCTTAAAAATATATTGGAACATGAATTTTAAAAGTTTTTTTGTTTTATGTTATAACAATGTTTATACATTTTGTTTATTAATTTTCACCCAATCCAGATATTGAGAACATTTCCTCTTTCTTTAAGTTTTCTCTGTATTCTGTCAACTATTTCTTTGCTTTGCAGAATGTCACAAATAAGATGTCAATATATTTAAATATTCACCCTTATTAGTAATGCAACATCAAAATATTTTTATTTTCCTTATTTTAGGGAGTTATGGTTTTAAACACAATGTTAGATTTTAATCTATTGATATTATATGAGATAGAATCTCAATGCTGTATCAGATAAAGGAACTGATTAAAAATTGAGCTAATTGATTAGGCATTTTTTAGACTTCCAAATGACCAATAGATATATAAATAGACTCTCAATTTTATCAGTCATCATAGAAATGCACATCAAAAACATGATGATAGATCTCTGTAATCCAGTTAAGATGATATTTTTAAAGCAGAATTTCAATTGTTAGTGTAAACATAGAGAAAAGAGACTCCTAATATAGAGTTGTTGGTTATGTATATTAGCATAAAAATTGTTGGAAACAGTATATTGATTCGTATGTTGAAGTGACATCATTATATATTCCAGAATTTCAATTTCTCAATATGTGTCAGAAAGAAATGACATATATACTTAAGATATTTTTGTATTTAAATGTTTTTTTCAACATTTTATGTAATAGTTAAGATATTAAATTAACCTAGTCATTCATTGGTAGATGAATGTACAGAGAAAGCATATCTAAAAAATGCAAATATTGTAGACTTCTACTCAGTCTTAATCAAAACAGTCTTACTTTAATTTGCAAGACTATTAGTGTACCAGAGTATATTTCTTTAAATGAAATAAAGAAGTGGCAGAGAAATACTCTATGGTTTTACTCATTTGTGAAGTCTAAAATAAATTAATAGAAAGAAACAATATTGTAGGTATTTTTTAGGACCTGGAGGAAAAATGCGAGCAGTGAGATGAAGTCATGGCATTAGAGCCAGTGAGATCAGGTTTTGAAGATCAAAGAAGACCAGCAGTCTCAACTAACCTGGATCCCCAAGATATCTCAGACACTGAGCCACCAAGAGGCAGCATAACACCAACTGATATGAGGCCTTGACACATATACAGCTGAGGATTGCCAGGTCTGGCCTCAATGAGAGAAGAAGCACCTAACCTTGAGACATTTGAGGTACCAGGGAGTGGAGAGACCTGATGGGGTGTGGGTAGGGGTGGAAAAATCCTCCTGAAGACAGGGAGAGGAAGGAGGTATGGGATGAGGAACAGTCAGAGGGCAGACTGTGAGGGGGATGATGACTGGATTGTAAAAAAAAATAAAATAATAAAAAGGGGGAGAATAAGATAAAAAATATATCATAATAATAAGATTTGTGCTAACATTTATATAGTTGAAGTTAGCTAAGAGAGCACACCCTAAATCTTTCATCACATACCAAGTAATACATTCAATGTGATAAGTTAAAAGAATCAGATATAATTATGTTATAGTACATATTTATATAAAATATCAAATTTTATGCCATAAAAACTTATATACTATACTTCTCACAAAGTACAATTATTTGAAAATAAAAATGCATACTGATTAGTCTAATTTTTTTATTGTTGCAAATTATTTCAATAAATCATGGGCTTTACTTTGACATTGCATCATGTATGTAGAAAATTTGCTGTGTTCATGTAAACTGATATAACATCAATAGTTGGCGCCTTTCATGTCTTTTGGTTTAGGACTAATATATGATTTTTTTTAAATTCTCAATTCTCTTAAATACAAATAGAAAAGCTATAACCATACTTTGTCAGAGACTTGTTGTGAGTCTATAATTATATATGGTAACACATGGCAATTTTGTTTCTTGAGTGAATAACTAAGAAGAAAGCAAAACCCAAATGGGGGATCAGCAGTTGAGCTGTAATTTTTACAAAATTATGTCTTCAAACATGGCTTGACCGTAAAATCTTAGGTTCATAGATGATAGATATACAGGTAGATAAGTAAATAGAATGAGACATAAACTTTTTTAAATGTATGAAAAAGATTTCTGTGTTTTTTCAAATAGATAAGTATTGTTAGTGGGAATATTTTTAAACCCATTTCAAAATTAATAAAATAGCCATTAAACTGTCATCCTTCTAAAAGAATAAACATAAGTCAACATAGATCCTTTCAAGTTATTGCATTGCTCCTTCTGAAGTATGAATGAGGTTGTTGTTCAGACACTAAGGCTACTTTAGTTTTACATAAGGTATATTGGAAGAGAATCAAGTATTTGCTAATTATGTGCTGAATAATATGAGCTGGAGAGGTGGGTCAACCATTAAAGGCTAGACTTACAACCAATAATATTGAATAATATAGTAATACCTTTTCAAAAATAATTTAAAGTGCCTACTAATGACTATTAAAGACTTAACCTAACTTTTGTCTTGTGTGTGTGTGTTTTGTACATATGTAACAATGCAAAGAACATTAATTACTATTTCAGTAATAGTGTTTATATAGTCCATACTATGAACAATTCTACAAGAGAATAAAGAGACAGCTAGAGAGAAAAATATGGATGCTTTTTCCCCAGTAAGTATCATTTAATTGCTGTGCACATGTTTTTATGTAAGCACTGTATCACTAAAAAAAGTACTGCAGACTTAAGTACAATCTCAAGATTGTCAGGAGGACTGATTAATTTTGCTCTTTCCCATTTTCTCAACAATCTTTGTCTTCAGAGCGGATAAATGCAGTGTCACTCTGGGTTCGCTTGGCAATCTTAAAATTGTCACAAGAATGGATTGGGTGCCGTTTTTCTCTTGTTACAATCTTTGTCATGAGCTCACACAGACCTTTTAATGCTTGATATACTCTCACTCTCATTACATATTCTCATTCCCATAACAAAGATTATAATGAAAGAAGAAAATGTCATAAAATTAATCCATTCTCATAACAGCCTGTAACGAGGGCAGAAAATTGAGCAAAATTAATCCGTTCTCATAACAATCTGAAGATTGTAATGAGAACAGAAAATGGCATGAAATTTATCCTTCTTGTGACAATCTTTAAATTGTAACAGGGCAGGAATGGGATACAAGATTAACAAGCCCTTGGGACAAAGGCTCTAACTAGAACTGAAAATCATACTAAATTAATTTGAGAATATGTGGAAGTGTGTGTGTGTGTGTGTGTGTGTGTGTGATGAGAGAGAAAGAGAGAGAGAAAGAGAGAGAGAGAGAGAGAGAGAATCCTGAAATAATACACTTTAATGTCTCTAAAATATAGATTGTCAGATTAAAATCAGCAAAATAATTTTAAATCATTTAAACTCCATATATTTACACTTTTGTTGAGGTGGTAAATTAAAACAAATACTCATGCTCACTCTTCACTTATTCCCTAAATATAAACTGTTTAGAAGGATTTTCTTTTCTTTTCTCTTTCTTTTTTCTTTTCTTTTCTTTTTTTTTTTTTTTTTTTTTTTTTTTAAGATAAATTCCAAAGACTAGGAACTCATTAATATCTTATTGCTTATCTAAAAAACTTTAATTGAAAATAATCCAATAAAATTAATAATGGTAGTTTAACCTAATATAAAAAATAATCATAATCATTTGACCCTAAATCACAGCAGATACTTCAATCTATACATTTTGGCTTATGTCCACTGGAAATATCAAGGTTCAAATATTCAGTGGGAAAAACATCCCTGGAGAAAAGGGGATTTAAATAATATAGATTGACAATTGTGAAAGAGAATATGAATTAAGGAACAGTACCTCTGTAGTGGAAAATATGAGAAATAAAATTTTAGTAAACAATTGTTTTAAGTAGTAGTTTTAGCCATACTGGACTTGGAGAAGGGTTCTGAGCGAAGGGGTGTTTGAGAGCAGTGAAACAAAGGACTCAAAGTCAAATCATGTGTTCAAGCTAGTGGCCTATATTCTGCTTGAGACAGTTTCCAGATTGCTTTCTCTCTGTTGCTTTCTCTGGAGATCTCCAAACAGCTCTACTTCATGTTCTTCTCAAGATAATTCTCCAAGCAGTTCTCTCTCAGTATTTTAAAAAAATTCTCTGGATAGCTCATCAAAAGCTATGCAAATCAAAAGGTCAGTTTCTTTTATTTGCATACCAATACAGTCATTAATGCAGGTTCCCATTAGGCCATCCCATGAATCAGTATCTATTGACCCCAGTCCCCTGATTCTTAGGAGATAGTAAACACATTTTTTTTAAAACATTACAAAAGAATTCAGAGATATGTTTTCCTTTAAGGATAGATGATAAACTAACTAGTTGGATGAGCTCTTGTCCTAAAATTACTATTTCTACCATGGCTGGGACTGAGCCTAAATTCCCTCTCATTTAGGTTGAGTTTGAATTTAGGAATCTGCCTTTGTAAGCATAAAAATACTTTAGCATAGCTGTTTTTGTTTTTTGAGATTCATGATGCTCTTATAGAATTCATATTGAATCCTTTTACTTTGCATAGTTGAGAAATTATATATTTTGAACTCATATTTTCAGAGTTCTTTCCCACAGCCTTAAGGGCTGTCCAGAATGGTCCCAGGTTTTACCATTTTGCTAATATATTAGCTATACCTTTGTCTCCCAGATTAGTGCTGTCTCTGATTATCATGGAGTCACTAACATTAACAGAAAGAACATTCTTTGAAAAATGAATGTAAAATATGTAAATTATTATATAAACAAGACTTACCCCTATCAACACTTGTGGAGGCCCATGCCCTGTTGGCCCTGATCTAGAGGCAGGAACCATATCATTTCACCCCAGCAAGGCCAAGGCAGACCTGGCAGTTTTTATATTTATTTTACCCTTACTATTATATTTTTACACTTGTGACATAATAACATTATTACCTTATCCCATTGTCTCCCTAAACACTATTCTATTTATGTAAGTAAAATTAGTACCAATATTGGATGATAAATTTAAAAATATTTAGATTATATATACAAAAATCTACATCAAGTCTCCTATTCTTTAGAACAATAAATATGCTTTTAATCAAAATGGAATTATATCTATTTCCCTCTCCTTTCCTACGTGCATTCCTTCCTGGTTACCCTTACTTGAACCCCTCTCTCACCTTGCCTGTCTCAGGTTGGAAGCCTCTTTTTGTCTGATTATTGTTATACACACATATACACACAAAATTATATTTATATGGGTTTTGTGGGTATATGTATAAATACATATAGTCTGCTATGTCTATTTTTATTGCTTGTGCATATATGGTACAGTCTGGCCACTCTGCATTGAACAATCAATAAGGGAGCTCATCCCTGGAGGAAGCTGATCTCCTTCTCTTACAAGTCATTAGTTGGCTGTAATTCTTTATCTTAGGGTTAGACCTTATAAAAAATTTCCCCTTTCACATTAACATATACGTTGAATTGCCATTCTTACAGTCTTGTTTATATACTCATTTACAGGAGACAATATTTCACAGCAGACTTTTGGTACTCTGGCTCTTAACAATTTCCTCCCATGTTGTCTCCAGTGTTGCCTAAGTTATAGATACAGTGACTATCATTTGCATGTATTAGTTGGTTTGGGCTTCCATAATCTGTTAACGTTTTAGTTGTGTTTATTTTTGTTTTCTAGGAGTATTTCCATTTGCTGTAAAGTAATGTTTAATTAGTAAAAAATGGTAAGCACGTTTATATGTTGGTAAGAGGATGATGTTTAGAATAATGTAAGATATTATGCTGGTCCAGAAAAGTGATGTTTATAGATTCTTTTCTGAGGTTCATTATCTCACTAGCAATAGGAAGCTTGCTAAATTTCCAGTATTGTTAATAATTATCTTCCTGTTAAGTTTGATTATACGGTTGTTGTTGTCACTGATATATGAGTCCTTCTTTTACACTTTTCATATAGCTTATCATCCTTGTAATTTTCATGTTTCACAGGTGTTACTCCTGGGTGGGGTTGTTTAATTACTTCCCTCCGCTTTTGCTTGTATATTTTCTGGAATCAGAAAAACTATACAATACAGGAAAGCAGATTTCAGGTTAGATCTTGGTTGAAACATTTGAATCAGTTGTACTTTTTGTGTGGAGTCTTCAGCAATAAAAGCCCACTCACAATCTTGAAAAGTAACTAAGAGATACATTAATAGTCTACATAATTGGGGAGTCCCTTTGGATACCCTGAATAAACATCCTTTCACTGTCCAGAGATCATTGACATTCTGTCTAGCCTTTCTTTTACAGCATCAGATTTTCCCCATGCCCCAGCCCAAACATTTCTCCCTTTTCCTCGTTAGCTTTCTTTTTTCTGGAACATTTATAAACAGTGATTCTTGTTCCTTTGCCTATCTCAAAGCTTTCATGTTAGTGCATAAAAAGTTTTTTTTGAATAATTGTGAAATAACATAATGAAACACTTGAAGTGTCAGACCAGATTTAATCTATATAGTTTGTCATGTCAGAAATTACTATTTTTCTTTTTAATATTAGATATTATCCATTAATATCACAATAAATTTAGATAAATGCCTCTATGCCATGCCAGTACAATTTGAGGGAGCCTACCTTGAGGAATGATCTTGCATTTACTGTGACATTTATTTCATTGGAAGTATAACACTCTTGTTTTAAGAGGTGAAAACAGGGAGAATAGAAGACCTTTGGTGGGAGTCATCACTAGCAGCTGAATTGTATTCAGAAAGGAACTAGACTTTCCACAGTGCTGCTGCAGTGATGCAATGTTAGCAACTGCAGCTTACTAAGGCTACAACCAAGCACCATGTTGCAGATTTTTGGAAATAAATAGAAAATATGCTCAAAGTGTCTAATATAAGGGGATTTTAAACATTGGAAGAGACAAATCATTTTAGTCTGATTTAAGCATACTTAAAATATGCATTAGAATGTTATAAACTACTCTTTTCATATACATATATTGCAGTTATAAGTTTTTTAATGCAGAAACACAAAATAAAATAAACTATGAGAAAAATTGACTTTTCTTCATACATGTGGCTCATGGTTTATACTTTAATAAAACTAACTTTAAAGAGATTTTTCTCTTACTTATGTTTTTATTCAGAAAACTTGGGTTTTCACCAATAATGTATTAAATTGGAACACACCTCGATCTAAGGATGAAACAGGTAGAACAATGGAGCAGTACAGAGACAAGCCTCCTCTTTCTGGGATCCTATCCTGGTGTTCGTGCCCCCTCACCTTCCCACAGTATTCCACAGACCATATGAATCTGAGCTTATGATGTCTGTTCTTTCAAAGGATCTATGAACAGCTCTTCCTTTACGTCTTTCATGACAGGACCTTTACAACCTTTTCACGAAGAGCTAAATAAATGAAAAGTTTTTCATTTCTTCTTTGGTCAGCAAAAAAAAAAAAAAAAAAAAAAAAAAAAAAAAAAAAAAAATAGCTTTTGTTGATGATGAAAAGTGCAACCTCCCAAATTTCTCATTTTTCCACGGAGCCGAAGCTTTCCTTTCTGAAGGCTTTCACAAGTACCGTGTATCACTGTATTTATCTTTCCCATGGAGGTTGAAAAATGGGTAGCAATTTAAACCCAGTACATGCTTGTTTCTCAACGTGTGGAGTAAGGGTCATGTAACATTGATTGCTAGGTTGGCTTATATTGATTACATGCTTCTTCTTATCAAATATGCACTCTTAATATGGTTAAAATAATATGCTTTTCATATTAAAAATATAGAAGGTATACCAAAACAAAACATCCATAATTGTCTCCAGATAGAAAAAGAATCTTTAAAAAAATATCATCCTTTATACCACCAATTTTTCAAATACTATCTTTCATTTTTAAGATAATTGGTATTCAATAATCCTCTCTGAGTAATATAATTACATATAACAGCAAAGGTTTCAAATGCACATTTCTTTTCAAAGAATAGGAAAAATGTCGTAAAAGAGGTTTGTATCTAATTATTTATAGAAATTTTAATGATACACTCGCAATTTTCTGAATTGACACTTGAGGTGCAGAATCCTGAGCAAAGGGAAAAATAAAAATAAGGCTCTTTATTTTAGCGGTGTACAAAGATGAATAAAGCCAATACAACTAATAACATTAAATATCTCAATTTAGTATTGTTGCCATCCATTTAGCTTCTAAAATGTATCTTCAAAATGGTAGGTTACACTATAAGAAATTGAAATTATCACTTGTTTGTAAAAAAAAAAAAAAAAAAGAACTGTACGGCTGCAAGAAACTGCAACTGTTATGAAGAATGGATCTAAATCTATCTATCATGCACACATAGATGTAAAAACTAAGTATTTCTGAAGTACATTCTGTGTATAATTATATGTGCTGTCTAAGTAAAACTAGTTGGCACATGAATTCATTACCTTATACCCTTTATGCCCTAATTACAGAAGCAAACAAAAGCCACTCTTTCACCTTCAACTGGAATAAATCTTCCTGTGTTCAAATGTTTTCTGACTAGTTTCCCTTAAAAACTGAGAAATTTAAACCTTAAACATCACTAAAGACCATCACAAATTGAATTCATTATGTAATTAAAAATTTTTAAATACTCATTAAGAGTGCCATAAATAAATTCTTTCAAGCTGGAATATTGGATAAGTGAAGAGTGATCTTTGCTTATAACAATAACTCCGTGTTGATAGAAATAGACCCACAAACACTGAGATGAATCGTGTCTACAGATCTATTATGATTCATGACTACATAATTACTGTGTCACCTTTAATTTTGTGTCACTATGTATGCTAGAAATTCGGAAAGCAAATTCTCCAATTATGAATTCAGTAAAACAAATATTGCATATTACTTAAAACATGGATTTTCACTGAGAAGAAAATATCTTCTCTGTAGGATATGGATTTATAATAATGTCAAGAACATGAAGATCACAGCCTGAATAGGAATCAGCACAGATGAGCAGATGTGGAGACTGGGAAGATGACAAGGGCAATAAGGAAAGAGTAGAAATAGACCCATCTGCTGAAGTAAATCTAACTGTTACTTGCAGGAGAGGAGGAGCCACAGATAACCTTGAGTATTTGTTGAGAGTGGATTTGAAGCAATATTAATAAAACCCCAGGATATTAATGAATATAGTATGCAGGTTGTCTTATAAGAGACAATGGTCATACTGCTAAACCAAGTAGCTATGGAGCTGGGGGGGGGGAGTGGTTAGTGTCAGCACATGCAAAGTATAGTCATCAAGATTCCTGGGCAATGTGTTGCTATTAGTCATTAGTCTTTCCTTTCACAGTTAGAATATAACTGTCATATTCCAGGCTTCACATGATCATAAGGAAATAAGCAGAAGTCAAAGAAGTTATACATTATTAAGTAATATCACATAAGTTTCTCCTTCAGGTACACTCATTTATGTATGACAACCAAGATCACCAAAACCATTTTT
Organism: Arvicanthis niloticus; assembly: GCF_011762505.2. Classification (NCBI taxonomy): domain Eukaryota; kingdom Metazoa; phylum Chordata; class Mammalia; order Rodentia; family Muridae; genus Arvicanthis; species Arvicanthis niloticus. Next base: position 6,586,793 of record NC_047674.1, on the reverse strand, counting down.
AAAATATGAAAGTGGTTGTCTTGATGATATTAGCTTTTTAGGAAACAGTAGGATTTTAGTGAGAATTTGAGAAAATTATTCTGGGCAACATCATTTCCAGTCTCAAGCAGTAAATCTAGCTAATAAAACTAGCTGGCTTGTATTTCATCTCACAATCTCTAAGGGCCTACACTTGAACACATTGACCACTGGACCCTTTCATTCAAATATTGCTTGAAATTCTTTTTTTTAATTGGATATTATATTTACATTTCAGATTTTATCCCCTTACCCCATCCCCCCCCGCCCAGGAACCCCTTATCCCATCCCCACTCCTCCTGCTTCTATGAGGATGTGCCCCCACCTACCCCCATAACTCCCACCTTCTCACCCTCGAACTCTCCCCCCACCCCCCAATGTCCAGCCTTCATGGGACCAAGAATCTCCTCTCCCACCCATGTCCTATAAGGCCATCCTCCCCTACATATACAGATGAAGTCATGGGTCCCTCCCTATGTGCTCCCAGGCTGGTGGTTTAGACCCTGGGGATCTCTGGTTGGTTGGTATTGTTGCTCTCCTCATGGGGCCACAAACCCTTTCAGCTCCTTCAGTTTCTTCTCTCTAACTCCTCCATTGGGAACCCCTTGATCAGTTAAATGGTTAGCTGTGAACATCTGCCTCTGAATATGTCAGACTCTGGCAGACCTCTAAGGAGACAGTTATATCAGGCTCCTGTCAGCATGCACTTCCTGACATCCACATCAGTGTCTACATTTGGTGACTGCACATGGGATGGATACCCAGGTGGTAGTTCTGAGATGAGGTGAGAAGCTCTTAAGTAACAAGGCTGTTCAATTGTGGCTACAATATTGTTTGTAGCTCAAATTTTCCCTATAGTTTTTGTTTTAACTCTCTGCTTCCTATGAATTTGCCATTATCTAGTGCCTAGTGATTTTTTAAATCATTTTTATTATAACAAGACAGAAAAAAGATATGAAAAACATGAAGAGAAGTGGCATGCTCATGCCTCACTTTGGCATATGTGAACATGAGTAGATGATTAAATCCAGTTTTTTCAACTTTTTAGAATAATGACAATATATAATTAAATGTCAATGTGGTTGTTTACCTAGGACATCCCTACAAAATGTAAGAAAGTTGCTCAAACACGTAGAATAAAAATTTTATTAAAGGGGAAAATACTAGGTTATCAAAGTAGTTGTATTATGTGCTACCTACAAAACTTTGAATTAAAATATAAATGTGATATAACAGGAAACTGATAGTGAGCAGGCATTAACTAAGCACTTTTGTGAATTCACTTCTAAATTTGCCAGGTATTTTTATACTTAGATATGGATATTAGATAGATATTTCAGTTTCTTCCCCCTTTTCTTTTAACTATTTCTTTTTGTTAGATTCTAATGTAATTACACCATTCTCCCATTGTATTTCTGTTTCACATATGATCTCTTTTAAATTAATGACTACTTTTTCATTTATGGTTGATATGTGAATATATGTATAGGTGTAGATGCATGCTTTCCTAAATACAATCTTTCAGTGTATATAAGGCTACTTGTGGGTATATTTTGAGAAAACAATAACCCTAAGAGTATAGTAGTGGCATATATACCCTAGCAATAACTAAAAGTTATCTATTTATGCTTTAGACTCCCTCAACTAGATTAAAATCATTTCTAGTACTGGAACCTGGACAAATAAATTGTGAAGTCATGGATCTTTAGAAAAATGTACTTTGGGACTACTCTGACTACATTCTATATATCTATTCTTATATTCACACATAAATGTAGCTCTCACCTTTTCTCAAGGACACTTGTGTTTCCTTTTTTCAAAAAACAAATGAAAACTTTTCTATCTGTATATTGAGTGAGAACTTTAGTTTAACTGATTGGATCTTAGAAATATAGTCCATTATTGTTCTTATTTTGCCTTTTTAAAGAAATATTACAAGGTTTAAGAACAAAAAAAATTGTCCTTAAATATGCCAGAAATGTAACACTGACTATAAATGGTTAGAATCTTAAAATGACATCATGTATACATACATACATACATACATACATACATACACACACACACACACACTATATATATATATATATGAAAATATAAAATAGCTAGCCCATAAATATAGAAATGAGATAAAATACATACAATAAATACAGGTATAACATAAAATGGAAGAAGTTTATAATTAAACGTAACAACTTAAAAAAAATCACTCAATCAGTGGTAGCCATTGCTGTATTCCAAGAAGCCTACTGAGTATGTCTCATTTTCTGTGTCTAGTGTCCTTTAACAGTTGTTCTACACATTTTTTGAGAGAGCTGAATTTCTGTTTGTTTCTTATTTTTAAAAAATTGGTTATTTTATTTATTTACATTTCAAATGCTATCCCCCTTCCTGGTTTCCCCTCCACAAACCCCCTATCCCATATCCCCCTGCTTCTATGAAGGTGCTTTCCCACCCACCTACTCACTCTCACCTCACCACCCCAGCATTCCCCTACACAGGGGCCTGGAGCCTTCACAGGACTAAGGGCCTTCCCTCCCATTGATGACTGACAAGGCCATCCTCTGCTACATGTGCAGCTGGGGCCTTGGGTCCCTCCATGTGTACTCTTTGGTTGGTAATTTAGTCCCTGGGTACTCTGGGGAAAGCTGTATTACTTAATCCTGCAGCCTGTTCTGAAGTCTACAGCAAAGTGGAGGGATTTTCTACCTACCTGTTCTTTTTATTTTTTATGATATCATATTTATTTGCTTGTGTTTGACATAATGAACTGTAAAATCATAGTACTTATCCTAAAAACCGTGTTCTACTCTATCTTAGGCACAACAATTTTCTCACTACTTAATGATGCTCTAAATGAAGTTGATACTTCTTTTTAAAGTTTTTTTGTTTGTTTGTTGTTTGTTTGTTTGTTTTTCGAGACAGGGTTACTCTGTGTCACCCTGGCTGTCCTGGAACTCACTCTGTAGACCAGGCTGGCCTCGAACTCAGAAATCCATAAGTTGATACTTCTAATATGATAAAGACAACATTTTTCATATCACATAAGCAAATATATTTGGCAATTCAAAAGTTGTTTTGTTTAGACAGTGTAGAAAAATCACTCTTTACATGTAGATACCTATTATGGTTTATTTCAAACATTTAGGAATTGTATCCTGTCACTTCTGACAGCTGTACTTATAAGCAAATTTTGCTATAAAAATTTCCTCTTATTCTTAATAGCACAAAGATTCCACACAATACTTTATAAGGAATAATATAAGAACTAAAGTAAAGTTTGAGAGGATAAAGTCTCAGTGGAAGAGACAAGTCTCATTCTTCAGGAAAAAGTATGAAGTAGAGCTACATTTTTACATCTCTTTAAGATTACAGATTAATTCAGTTTTTGCTAGGTTTTTTTTTTTCTTCATTTCCTTTTGTATCTCCTTGCTTCCTACTGGCAGAATATAAATTGATTCTGGTGATGTATAGTTCTCAAGTATTTGAATTGAATATAATTTTGCCTGTATTTCTACTATGAGTAAATTAATTTTTCCTTGTAGAATTATCTTGAACATTATCATAAAGCCTTTTCCCCTAGAAGTACTAGAGCAACATGTGGAGAAAGTGAACCTAATAAAATATTATGAGAGTATATTTGGTTCATTTATTATATACTTTGTAATACCTTTGAGATAGCAAGACTCATTTTCTATACAGCAAGAGTTCCTCTATGGTTGATGTTTTTCTCTCATTTCATAATGCATTGAAAGAATTGGCCACTGCAGATTCAACCTCACTGAAACAGGGAAGAAGGGAAAGAATGGGCACAATGATTCAGCTTGAATTCCTACTTAGTGAACATGAATTCACTAAGTTCTATGAAGAAAAGATATGACATTCCACTTTGACCAAATTAAAATGTTACTTGACACTGGTTCATCTAATCAAAGGCTTATTATCTTCCATTCTGAATGCCTATTTTGGCATTGTATAAAAAATGCCTTGGCACAGGAGACAACTTGCTGAACAGTAAGTACACCAAATGCTCGGGCACTAAGAACAACAATTAATAAATAGGACCATGTGAAGGTGAAAAGTGCTGTAAGGCACAGGACATCATCAATAGAAAAAATGGCAGCTTACAGAATGGAAAAAGATCTTTAACAACCTTATATCTGAACCAAAGGGACACTTGCTCAGCTGTGTTCATAGCAGTTTTATTTATAATAGCCAAAAACTGGAAACAACAAATGTCTCTCAACTGGAGAATGGATAAAGAGAATACTGTACATTTTCACAATAGAATATTACTTAGCTATTAAAATCAAGGATAAACATGATTTTTTTTTCAGGCAAATGAATGGAACTAGGAATGACCACCCTAAGTGAGATAACACAGGACTAAAAAGAAGCACACAGCATATATTCACTTATAAGTGGATATTAGCCATAAAGTACAGGATATCAATGCCTCAAAACATAGACCCAAAGATGCTAAGTAAGAAAGAGAGCCCAGGAGGGGACACTTGAATCTCACTAAGAAGCAAAAAAATAGATTAAATATTGGGTGGGAAAAGGTTGGAGATGAGAATAGGAAGGATTAAGGTGGGGAGAGGACAGGAGAACCATGAGCTAGAACAAATATCAGAGAGAAGGGGGAGGCTCTCTAGTAGCTAGAATTCTATAACAAGGGAAACTCCTAGAAATCTATGAGGGTGATCCTAGTTAAGACTTCTAGCAAACAGGGTTCTTGAACTTGAAATGGCCGCTTCCTGCAACCAGGCAAGACTTTCATTGGTTGGCTGAGGACACAACCCACCCACAAAACTTTTGACTCAAAATTGGTTCTGCCTCAAGATGTGCAGGAACGAAGATGGAGCAGAGATTGAGGAAATGGCCAACCAATGATTGGCCCATATTGAGACTCATACCATGAGACGGAGACATTCCTGATATTATTAATGATATTCTGCTAAATTTTCAGAGAGGGGAACCTAGCTTAATTCTCCTCTGAGAGGCTTCACTCAGCAGAGGTGGATGAAGGATAGATGAAACCAGAGAAAATAAGGGTACCACATGAAAACCAAAAGAATTAACTAAAACTTGGGTCCACAGATATGCATAGAGACTGAACCACTAACCAAAGTGTATGCATGGAATGGACCTGGGCCCTTATACATATGTAACAGATGTGCAATGTGGTTTCCTGAAAGAAGACGTAGGATTCCTAACAAATGGAGCAGGGGCTGTCTTTGACTCTTTTGCCTGTCTTTGGATTTTATTCCCCTAACTGGGCTTTCAGGTCTAGGCTCAATTGAAGAAGATATGGCTAATCCTACTACAATTTGTTATGCAAAGGTGGTTTGATATGCATGGAACATTTCCCATTCTCTGAGCAGAAATGGAGGGGCAGGTGGAAGAGGAGAGGTGAGAGAGAGGGATTGTAAGGAGTGAAGGGGGAATATAAAGTAAATGAATAGATTAATTAATGGAAAAAATAAAAATAAGTATAAAAAAGAATTTTGAATCTATGGCTTATGTAATGTCCCCAGGATTTGACTGGATTGTTTTTGAGACATATTGAAAGACTTTCAAGATTTTATATATCTAGTTAACTTAATTATTATTTTCATCTGTGCAGAATGTTCTTACTTTAAAAATAATCATTTTTTTCAGCATAAAACATATTGTCTTATTGTTTGTTATTATGAAACAAAAACTCCTTTGTCCTAAAATTGCCAGTTTGTTGTAACTCTCAATTCTGAATCTGCACATAGGAAATAGTGACTATTTTTCTGACAGATCACCACAGAAATTTTATTTATACATAAGAAATCCTTCTCTATGAATATTTCAAAACCATATTGTTACCAAAACCACTAATATGAATGAAGCCAAAATGCTAAATGTGAAAGTGTAACATTCCATTAAGTGTTGTACTTAATATTACTGGAGAAAAATGTTGGAGAGTACATGTTATTCCAGCACTTGTGACAGTTTTACTTCATGTATTCCTTTCACTTCAACTTAAAGCCACACATTATTTTAATGTTTTCCATAAATAAATATTTTAATACATTAAATACTTCTGTTAAATACTTAAATAAAACATGTCAGTAATAGATAAAAACATAGACTATGTGGTTATTCATCTTTTACATTGTATTATGAAGAACAGTTTTCCGAGTGTCTGCTGGTGGTAGCAACAAATGCTGAAGTTTATAGCTTTGGAGATGAAAGATCTGCATTCCACTCAGTTATTGTTAATTATAAAACATAGCTTAAAGGATATATGTACTTTCCTTTCCTATACTTTCAAACATATATTTGTTATAGTGAATATACCACATTTTCTATACATTTTAACATCTTTAAATTAGATATTTTCCAGACAATGATCATTTTTAGGCTATTAGATTTCTTTATAATTTATTGATAGAACCTAAGATCTCAAGCTATTTTTAAATATAGTTTTCTTTTGTAATTTTTTAAATTGGATATTTTATTTACATTTTAGATATAATCCCCCTTCCCCACCCCCAGGAACCCCCTATTCCATTCCCCCTCCTCCTGCTTCTATGAGGATATGCCCCCACTCACAATCCCACTCTTACCTCGCCAAGCAGAACAGTCTCTGGATGGCCCCTCCTTCAGTTTCTGACCCACGCTTTGTCTCCATATTTTCTCACAATATTTAATATATTGAAAATGTCTACTGGTAATACAAATGATAGCAAGTGCTATTAAAATACTGCAATATAAAAAAAGTGTACTAAATCCTAATGTTTTATGACTGTATAAGTAAGGGTTCTCTTTAGAAACAGAATTGATAATATTAATACATATATATATGTATATATATATATTATATATACATACATTATATGTGTGTATATACACACACATATACATACACACAAGGGGGACTCACTTTCTTGTTGCAGCTTATATGTAATTCAATTAAAAAGGAAACTCTTGAACTTTGCCTACTTGCCTTCACTCATTAACTGGTATCAGACCACACTGTTTTGGGATTACAGTGTATACTGAAAGATAGCTGAGATATCAAAACCCAATCACTGAACAAAGATAGATTTGTTGAATTTTCCATTGGGAAAAAATTGTTGGAATAGTCAAAGAATGACCTGTAAGCCTGTTTTTTGTCTAATAACTCACATATATATACACCAATGGATACACACACATACACACACACACACACACACACACTCACACAGACACACATACACATTTCTGTGTTTGGCCTATATAAGATGGACCTAATCACATTATATATTCTGGATTTAGTGTAAGTCTAATGACCTCAAATTCTAACCACACCAAATGACTCAATCATGAACAATTCCACAGACGTGTTTCCATAAGCTTGGTTTTTGTTCAATTCACATGTGTTTAATTTGTCCACTAAGAATAGCCATCACACCAACAATTAGCTCCCTAGTAGCCATAGTACTCAAATTTCAGTGTCAAATATCAGTTTGAAAACTTTGGCAGATTCAGAAGCTAACCTTTTTCAGGGATAATGATAGTTATGCTCTTGGTTTTTTGTTTTTGTTTTTTTTTGTTTTTGTTTTTTGGGTTTTTTTTTTTTTGTTTTTTGGGTTTTTTTTTTGTTTGTTTTTGTTTGTTTGTTTTTTGTCACGGACACCTGTAAATTTAACTTTTATTCACCAGATGTAATTGTTTTCTCAGAGGCTTACTAGTGAATAACCTCACCCTTTCTAGCTTTTTGTTAACTTTGGCTGGCTGGTTCAATTCAGGTGTTCTGGCACAACTCCTCTCCAAATTGATTGATTCAATCTGGTTTCTCTTGGCTTCTCACTGAATTGCTCTGGCAATTTGTTCTAGTCTTCTAACTTCTCATTCTCTGACTTCAATTACCTCTGTGTGAACTCACAAATGAATTCAACTCCATGGCACTCCTCTGCACTCTGTTGGGTTTCTGGAATCTTCGCACAAAGCATATAAACACTGAAGTCAGTTAAGCAAGAATATTTTATTGAACTCACACCCCAAGAGTAACAGATCATGCCCACAAAAAGGACTTGGGAACCTAATTTTGTGCTACCTGTCTGTCCTGAAAGCAGACTTTTTTTTTTTTTTTTTAAGGAAAAAACAGGTTCAAATGTTAAATAGTACAAAAAGAGGAGCAGTACAACATTTGGCTTTCTAGACAGAGTATTATCAGCTAACCTTTAAACTGATTGGTCCTCAGTGAGGTAAGGGGGTGGTAGATGGATGCTGACCAGGGCAGTTTCAAAGTTCTGAGGTGACAAAACATGAGTATTTCAATTGTACCACTGTGGCAGTTTAGGAGAATTTTTCAGGGTCAGCTAAGGATATTTACTTCTCGGGAGCAAAGTCTGAGAACCTGAAATTAATTTCACCTTTTGAGGGAAATGGAGACTGAATATAAAATGACTATAGTTATGTTAAAGAGGAGCATGCCTCAACCCAGCCACTTACCTGACAAAACTCAATTCCACTCAACTGAACTGACACCTACCTGACTCAATTCCCCACTAATTATCTTTTTTCACTGCTAGTAAATAACTTTTAGGTGTATCCTATTTCTGAACTTGGATTCATTGTGCAAAATCTGTCTCTGATTCCTTATTTTTCCCCTCAATTAGAAATAATTATTTGGGCTTGTAGTATGTATTAAGGCTGCATCTTTATTCTAGGCAGATCATACTGTAATTTAGGGTGTGTCTACATTCCAACTTGATCACATAGACCTAGAAGGTCTGTAAATGTGATCCTCTGCCAGAGCAACTACAGAAAACTTTCCCTTTCATAGGTTAGCTTTATATTTTTTCCTTCTCTTCTTAGTTATTAATTCATGTTACAATATAAAGCAACAAATTATACCTCATGGATTTGTATGGCTAATCTTTACAAATGTCTATGAAAAATACATGTGTTTCACTCCAAAATGAAATAATGTAGACAAAAGATACATAGGACAAATTTCTACCATAAAAATCAGCACATTACCTTAGGTGAATTAAAGGCTCTTACATAATTATTCTGGATTAAATATTCAATTTTATGCATGACTGCATCTAGAAGTTCAAGAGAAATTTTGTACAATGACGGTAAGGAATTAACTATTAAAGATATTTAGCTAAATTGCCATTGTGCCTGAATTTTTTTGGAGAAGTTCTTCATTCTTTATTTTTCAGAAAATGGAAATTCAATTGTCTTTATATAATCTTCTCAACTGAAATATTATTTGAATCTTAATAATATCAATTTTAGGCTGTGAGAATCAGAAGTATGTCTCTCCTAATATGTACTTCTTTGTTATGATTATGTCCCATGATAATTTTATTCAGAAATATTACTTATGTAATGTTATTCATTAACTTTATCCCTGTCTTTTGAGACATGTAGCATGTAACTTTTCAAATATTTATTGAAAATAAATTATTTATCTGAATCTCTGTTTTCATTCTCTTTAGTTTATAGAAACATCACTGGGAATTTTCTGTGTCATAAAGACTTTTCAATTCTGTTTAGCTCAGCATTCATCTACTACATTCCTATTGTAATATTATATTTCTATTGTAGTATAATATAAAGAAAATGTTACCCTAAGTCTAAAAGAGCAGCCTTAAAATTCAAGTCTATTCATTTTTGTGTATTTGGGGTTTCAAACATTTACTTATAGATATCAAATCTTCTCCAGTTTATTTTCCTAAGCATATTGTATTTTCTGGACAGAAGATGGACCACAAAAGCAAATAAAACAAATGATGCAAAAACCTTGTGTGGACAGAGTAGTTAAAATGAGTAAACAGTAAAGGTCAAGGTTATATACATTAGAATGGTCCCTGGAAACCAATTGGAGACAAATTATTGTATGTTTCATAGTTCAATACATTAATATTTGTTAAACAATTATACATAAGTTTGTTCATATATTTAAGAATAAACAAGTATTTTTGTCTATAGTTTACCAAGTTATGACTAACTTTCAGAGTATTGATTTTTCTACTTTTTTCACATCATTTTCAGCATGAAAAACAAATGTGTAGAATTGATTAATTCATAGTAGCAGCATGGATATCTTAATGAAGACAATTTCATTCCTGAAACAATTCCCTCCACATACATGAGACAGAGGTTGGAGGAAAAGAAAGACAGAAACAGGCAGAGAAACAGAAACAAAGAGATGACTAGAAACCAGAGTTAACATCTCTCAGTGGCACTCAAACTCTGTTTTGGCATTACTTTGGGATCAAACAACTGTTTTATAGGAGTCACATAAGACCACCTGTATATCAGATATTTATATTGTGATTCATAACAGTAATAAAATTATAGTTATGAAGTAACAATGAAAATAATTGTATGGTTGGAGTTCATTACAACATGAGAAACTGTATTAAATGGTAATAGCATTAGAAACATTGAGAATTGCTGAGTCTGTAAAATTTGTTTTGAAGGGAGAAGAAGAAAATTTCTATATTTTTTCTCATCACAGACAACCCAAAGCGACATTCATGTATTCAATGTAATATATCATTATTAGCAAGACTTTGAGGAAAAAAATATTGCTAAGCATATAGAGATTCTTACAAAACACCTTAGATGGACTAATAGTTAATTTATTTAGTACAGAAATCTAGAAACAAAAACAAAAAATAAAATAGGAGAAAATATGACAATAAAGATGATATCCTTGTCGTATAAAATCTAAAATCTATGTATTTATTCGGCACTGTATGATGCATGCTCAATTGCTTCCAAGGACAACACTGTCTGTTCAGTGTCAAATGGCCAACCAGGTTAGGTCTTATAAAGCTATTGAGCATAGAAAAGAGTCAGGACCAGAATGGAAGACACATCCCACCTTATTATCTGTACACATAAATAGAATTATCATTATATGGATTGCACAGGTTATAATTTCTCATTTACACATACGCATATGTGCATATGTGCATCCAATAATGATAAAGAAGAGGCCATGAATTTGAAGGAAAGTGGGAAAACATTAAAAAAAAGATTGTGGAGGGAGAAAAGGCAAAAAAATAAATCTTACCATTTTAATTCTCAAAAAATAGTATAGAAGAAAAGAACCCTGAGGGAAGGCAGAAGACACCGAAGCAGAAGTGCAATTAGAAGCAGAGGTATAAGAAAAGGAGGGAGAACAGCAGCAGCAGCAGGAAGACGACAGGAAGGAGAAGGAAGAGGAGAATAAGGAAGAGAAGAAAGAAAAAAGAATGGAAGGAAGGAAAGGTAGAAAGGAAGGAAGGAAGCAAGGAAGGAAATGAGGTGGAGAGTAGAAACTGAAGTGGGACAAAAAAGAAGACATAGAGCGAGAAAGGAGGAGACAAAACGTTCTCGGTTTTCTTTAAATGTCTCTCAACATTTCTCAACTCCTCCTTTCCTTTGAGGTGCTGCTTTTAATACACTATACTGTGTCCTTTCCCCTGGCTTATCTCATACTTTTCAGATACTTTTAATAGAGTAATGCTTTATATTTTTACATAGGATATGCAGAGATTAAGTAAAACTATGTGTTATCTTTGCTTTTACTCTACAGTAGGTACACCTTTTAAATATAATGCTTAAAAACTTTAAAGGTAGATAAGCCTTATCCCTATTATTTTATATAATTTTACTAATTTTAGTACAATTATTTATTGTTTATATTATAAAAGGAATAGATAAGTAGATTATTGTTTTGCATAACTTGATGTGATTGTATATATTGAAAATACCAAGTGAAAATCTTTTTGAAACTTTTATGACTGTAAAATCAAATATCATAATACTTTGCAAAATGCTTACACTTCCATGTTTTTATTTCTATATAATGAGAAATCTCAGAAACACTATATTTACAAATTTAAGTCTTCAAGGACAGTTTTACACATCACAATTGTGATTCCTATAATTAAGAAAAAATGATTTTGACTCGAGCAGGTATGTTAAAAGGGAAATTATGTTATTGTAGTCTTTTTGATAAGAGTTAAACATACTTTATCATTTTGCTTTGTTATAAAAACTATAATTACAATAAAGATTTCAAACGAAATGCAGTAAAAGTATTCAAATGTGATTGCATCTAGCTAAAGACTTTTCACAATAAAAGAAACAATCACCAGAGGGCACAGGGAGATGTAGAATGGGAGAAAAGTTTAGAAATTATATATTTCAGAAGGTGTTGGAATTAGAATACAGAAGGAAGTCAATTCCAAATGGTAAAAGTTAAAAAAAAAATCAAAACTTAAATAAAAAGTATATACACATACATGTTCTTAAAAGTAAACAATCTGAACTGCAGGTACATACATGCCAACGGCAAATAAATCTGAATTAACTTTTTCTAAAATGAAAGCAAATAAGCTACAGTATAGGTAAAACAATTCATTGATAATTACAAGAGAAGTGTGAATTATAAGCACAATGAGATACCAACTCAGCAAAGGAAAGACAATTATTATCCAAAGGATAGAGTATGATGAATGCCGGTGGCAATATAGAGACAATGAAACCCTGCACACTACTGGTGAATGAGTAACTGTCGAGTGATTAAGAAAAATGGAATGGAGAATCCTAGAAATGTAAAGTGTTGCTACCATGTAATCCTGGAGTTCCATGGTTAACATCCAAAAGAAGAGATTCACTCTATCAAACGGCCATGTGGAATCACGTTCGCGGATTCAGAAAGAAGCTGAGTGCACATGGTCTTCCACAATGTGGACTCTTACATAGTTGAGTAGTGGCTAGCAGACTTTCATAAAGGTGATCAATTTTTCTAAGTTACAATCTGACATGCATAGGCATTCCTGGTATACTAATACAAAGTAGGGTTACATTTTAAAAGGCTGTATGATAATAGCTACTTGGATATTTATCAATTTAACTTGATTTAAACACTATAGACAGCAGAATATGTGTGACCACTACTTAGTACTCTATTAATTTACATATACTTTGTGTTTACTATGTATGTACTAAATAATTATATAAAAATTAGAAAACTGAAAATACAGTAGTATTAAATCAATTCTCAAATTTCACTCTGAATATTATTTTCCTTACTTCCTCCAGTGCACATTTATTATACTTGCCTTTATTATATGAGCATTCCAATTTCTTTATTTAGTAAGTTTATGCACTGTTTTCATACATTTATTAAATATATGTAATTTAGAAAAATTCTTTTGTCATAACAAACATAGTAACATCAATTCTATAATAAATACATTCAGAATTGTTTTAAAACATTAGTACAGATACTGAATAAATTAGTCACAAATTTTGGTTTGCTATTTAATTATTAATAACATTTTATTTACTTAAAATGAGTCATATAACTAAGATGATATTTCAGTAATTTAACTCTTCTACACACATCTTTATTTAAAAGACTTTCTACTTCACAAGAGGTAGTAGTAATTTAGGAATTATGAAAATAATTCCTAAACCATGACTGTTGACCAGATTTTAAAATGTCATTCTTAGCCAACTTTATTAATGTTTGAGCAAAGACGCAAGCATAGCTAAGGTTATATTTATTTAATATTTGGTTAATTATAATTGCTTTACATTTTCCTAAGAATTTGTTATTCTTAGCAATTAATAGCATTCTCTCCTAGATTATTTCAGGTGAGGTCATTCGATTTGCTTCTGCTCGGTTGAGGCGGTGTGCAATAGACATTTACTTAGCTATATCAATTTAGTAAATGGTGCATGACATGAAAACATTTTAGAAACTGGAGATCTGAAATTCAAACATTTAATTGTTGGTACCTCTATAAACGTTAGATGCCTCTATATTGCCTCTGTTTAATTGATGTCTGGACACCACTGTTGGTCTTTGTATAGATGCTATATATAGTTGAATTTTCAGTAAACCTAAGGTGATAATAGACATGCTTTACTCCTAAAATCAACATTTACATGATGTTTCTTCTTTATTTCCCAAGGAGTCAATATGTTAGTTTATGAAAGAATAAAATATGAGAGCTCTGTATATCTATTGTCATATTTTGTCTCACCCAACCTAATTCTGGAGTAAATACTATTAAATTGTCTTCTACATTTAGTAAATAATCTACTCTTACCTATATTACTAACATTGTATTTAAACTTTATCACCCCTTACATTTAAATAATTGAAATAGCCTCCTGACATAATTACCTCTAATTTCTTTGTCTTTGTGGTACTTAGAATGCCATTAAAAAATTTAATCCTTTCTTACACACCTTTACTTTTTCTATATTCTACTATATAACTATATTATTACATTGGTATAATTCTATTTGATCTGTACAATTACTTGGGATATTTATACAGAATATTGTTTCATTTCCTGCTCTACATACATATCTCTGGCTACCTTCTTTACTGGAATTACCTTTTTCCATTTTTTCATTCTGACAGACTTTAATCCTGTACTGCAATGTGCATAGTTCCGTGTTATAAATATCCTCCTATCTAAGATCACTTCTTTGCTCCTTAGTTTCTTACATGTCAACATCATTTGCATTGCAATATTTTCTTTTGCAATTATTCTTATTTATAACAACTTTGAAGTCATGTAAGTCAGGCAGCCCATCTTCTCTTGATCATTGTTTTTTAGTACTTGGCTCATATTTGGCCTTTCATGAATATTTATTTTTATCTACAATAAGAGATGTTGAAAAGGAGAACGTAAATCGTCTGATGAGAAGGATGGAGGTAGGCCATATGAAACAGTGTCCTTTGTAATGGAGCATACTTCATTTTTCTGTCACAGGACCCCTTCCATTTGCAGTAAGGCTCATAGGTTATTATTGAGGTCCTCACAGAAGAAATACTATTCTATTTATTGCTGCTCTTCACAGCATATACTGAATTAGTTCCTATGGGAAGTACTGTCCTTCAGTTTTTTTCCTTAGTCTTTTGTCCTTATGGTGGTATCTGTGAAGAAGGGAGGGATGCCAAGTAATCAACTTCACTTCTTTTGAAAAAAAATTCAGTCTGGCTAACTGTTCATTTTATAGACAAAAGCATCTCTCCATGTTTTGTGTTAAACCTTTGAAACATTTCAGCAATGTGTTGTGGGATCTGCCATTTGATGAGATGCCAAAAGTCCATAATGGAAAATAGAAAAAGGATAAAAATTCTTTTCACCTAAGAAATTGCTATTAGTTCAAGTAGCACTCAACTAGTGAAATGAATATGCCCTGCAGCAGAAATTTCATCCTTGGCAGCTGTAGTGCCTGATATCCACTGTCTATCCTTTGTTTCTCTTTATTCAGACTCTCATTTCCTAGAGTGGATGATTCACTTTATATTAAATACTTTTTATTTACAATAAAATAAGGTATTGGGTAGACCCAATACAATTTCCTGCCTGACAATTCCTCATCATCGAATGTGATGCCATTCTAACTTACTGATGACACCTTTTGCATTCTCCCAGTCTTTTATTGACCCAGAGTGCATTTTGAATGTCAAGAGTGCAGACGAAGCAGATGTAGACAAAGGACAAAGGAGACAAATAGCAAAAATCAAGATGGCAACACATATTGAATTGTGGAAGGTACAATATAATATACGAGGGGAAATGATTGTATTAATGTTTTTCCACTGAATTGTGTAAGGCAATAAGGTACTTAATATACAAGTGGAAAGATTATAATAATGTTTTTAAAAATAAAGTATAATAAAAAACACATCACTTGACTATATCCACTTGAATAAAATATATTATAATCTAAAAGACAGTGGCTATATTTTGCAGGCACCGGATCTATTTGATACTCGGAATATGCCTACTACTAAATAGTGATGAGTTCACTGTGAAAAAAAAATTGGAATGGGAAAACACATAGTTAATTTATACGAAAATTTACATTAAGTACAGTACATTCTATGCATTGCATTAAAACATTTATTTTTTTATCAGCAATTCAAATGTAGTTAATGGTTCATTATTTTTAACTATGAAATAATATATGCTTGCTAAGTGTGTTTTATCATGTGATATTAAGAACATAACACCTAATAGACACATGTTTTAATCTACAAAGAATTTTAGCTAAAGAAAATGTTGTCAGATACACATTGTCATTGAACAGCAGTGTATCGTAGAAAGGCACCTGTAAGATTAGATGTGATAGGTACAGGTTTACTCTGAGATTGAATTTACTGACACCTGCTTCAAAGCGTTACTTGTATTGGACTCATATGACATATTAAACACACACACATATTTAGTGTTGTTTGCAAGGTTAAGATATTGTAAACAGCAGATTTGTTCATACATAATAAAATGGATAAAACATATGAATTATTCTGTAGTTTTGAGCAGAAGTTTAAGTGATTAGTGTGGGTTCCAGAATTAAAGTGTGGCTTTATTAAGCATCCATGTTATTTCCTTCACAACTATGGACAGGCTGATTAAATTCTCTATAGTTCTTTTGATCACATGAAAAATAAAAATAAGAGCAAAATCCAAACAAAAGTAAAAATATAATGTAAGTGAAAGTCTAAGATGCACTTTGGGAATATTTTTTTTCATACATGTATATAGGATACAAAGAAAGCTTCTATCAAGCTGAAATTCAATACAATATCAAACTATTAATACAGACACAGCCTATAAAAAAGTATTTATCTGAAATGACTATTATGGGCAAAGTAATCCAGTATATTGTTGCTTATACATTTTACATAATGACTAGTATATAGATGATTATGTGTGTACAATATATACAGAAGAATTTACATCTAATTATAATGATGTGATGGCATTAAGAAAGACGAAAAGCTTAGGGATTAAACTAGATACTTACAAAATGGAAATTAACTTCTAGAAAATTAAAAAGAGATTGAAATCAGACGAGATCGGGCGCGTTCAGGGTGGTATGGCCTTAGACAAGAAGAGAGGCTTCCCTGATCGGGAATCGAACCCGGGCCGCGGCGGTGAGAGCGCCGAATCCTAACCAGGAAGAAAAGGAGTAAGAAGAGGAGAAGAAGAAGGAGAGGAGAAGCTAGGTGATGAAAGAGAGATAGAGGGGGGAGACAGGGAAGCAGATGTTCATGTATCTCCACCAGTCAAAGATAGTTGATATATCTAGGTTGGGTAGTGGGGTTACACCTCTGATTGAGCAATACCAAACTTATAAAGCCTATGATTAACATTTCTTAAAAAAATGTATAAATGCAAAAAGGAAAAGGGGGCATGGGATAGGGGTTTTCTAAGGGGGGGGGAATGGGGAAAGGGGATGGTATCTGAAGTGTAAATGAAAGATCTAATAAATAAAAATAAAAAATAAAAAAAAGAGATTGAAAAAAATTAATATCTGCTAATTTCCATATTAGAGAAATTTTACTCCTATTTGGTGGCCTATACTTTTTCAGCCAATGGAAATACCAATGACAATAGTGAACAGAGATGAAACTGGTACTCTTTACAACTAGGTCTTTGAAAAAAACATTATTTTTAATGACCTACCACTGGAGCATCTGGCATGATGTCATATTTCTGAACTTCCTCAGGCATTAAAGTTTAACATTGAATGCAATTCTGATTTATATCTCATGACTTTTACATATGGCCATTACACACAAGAGGCCTTAGGTGTCTATCTTTCAATATTAGCAACTAAGCCCAAGAATGAGTAAATTATTGAATGTCTACAAAGTGAGCTAAGAAATATAAACAAAGAAGGGGGATAGGATATGGGTTGTGCAGAAAGGAAACCTGAAAAGTGGATAATATTTGAAATGTAAATAAATAAAATAACCAATAAAAATAAAACATAAAAAAGAAATATAAAGTCTTGTTTTTAAATGGAATAGGGAGCAATAAACATGATTATTTAAGTATAACTTTTAAAATATCAATCAATGTTAATCTATAGAATGTTTCTTAGAAAGATGTTATGTAGCCTATAGCATGAGCAGGAATCCCTGCCTTTAAAAGAAAGAAGAACATGTAGTAAATCTAGATGCAGATAGTTTAAAATGTTCAAAATAATTTTACTTCATAATAGAATTTTTTATTGGTCAGAATACAGAATCAAATATCAGCTATCAAGAAAATGTCATATTTACAAATATACATAATTTTCTCCAGAGTTCTTTTGAAAAAAGAAATTGCACACAATATAGAAACATGTTGTTTTTAAGATGATGACTTTAGTTACTGCTTGAGATTGGATATAAAAAACAGAAATGGCCAATTTAAGGCTGTTTTGAATGAAGGAGAAGGGATAAGATCTGATTATTTACTGTAGAAAAATGGTTTATTTTTTAATTAAATACTTTATTTACATTTCCGATGTTAGCCCCTTTCCCAATTTCCCTGCCACCCAGAAACCCCTATCACATAACCCCTCCTACTGCAACTATGAGGATGTGCCTCACCACTCTCACCTCCCCGCCCTCAAATTCCCCCACACTGGGGCAACGAGTCTTCACAGAACCAAGGACCTCCTCTCCCACCTATGCCCAGCAAGGCCATTCTCCCCTACATATAAAGCTGGAGACATGGGTTCTTCCCTATGTGTTTCCAGGCTCCTGGTTTAGACTCTGGGAGCGTTGATCCATTTTTTCTATTTGTACAAAGCTCAAGTCTAAGTGGATAAAGGACTTTCACATAAAACCAGATACACTGAAACTAATAGAAGAGAATGTGGGGAAGAACCTCAAATACTTGGGCACAGGGGAAAAGTTCCTGAACAGAACACCAATGGCTTATGCTCTAAGATCAAGAATTGACAAAGGTGACCTCATAAAATTGCAAAGCTTCTGTAAGGCAGAGGATACTGTCAGATTAACAGATTGGGAAAAGATCTTTACCAATCCTACATCCAATAGTGGGCTAATATCCAATATAGACAAAGAAGTCCAGAAATTAGATTCCAGATAACCAAATAACCGTATTACAATAGGGTACAGAGCTAAGCAAAGAATTCTCAACTGAGGGAACAAGAATGGCCAAGAAGCACCTAAAGAAATGTTCAACATGCTTAGTCATCAGGGAAATGCAAATCAAAAGAACCCTGAGATTCCACCTTACACCAGTCAGAATGGCCAAAGTCAAAAAACTCAGGTGATAGCAGATGCTGGTGAGGACATGGAGAAAAAGGAAAGATTATATTATTACTGGCATTATTTTTTTCTTGATTTTATTAGTTTTCATGAGACTTTGTTAACTGAATTTTTTCCAGTTTCTTTTCTTCTCTTACATTTATTTATTTATTTATTTATTTATTTATTTATTTATTTATTTTTGCAGTCCAGAAGTTACTCCTTCCTGGTCAGCTCTCCCACAATTCCACCTCCCATTCTTTCTACCCCTTGTCTCCCAGGATGCTCCCCTGTGTACACCTTCTTCTTCTTCTGTATTCCTCCCAGATCCAAATAAGTTTTTTTCCTTCACATAACTTATATCTTCTGCTTAATTATGACCAGATTTAATTACTCATGTTTACCAATTTTAGTAAACTTTTATTTAATTTACATATCACTATAATTGGAAAGATTTATTATAACAAGTATACAACTAATATCTATCAAAATATTAAGTAGATTGAAGTGAAGCAAGTATTAAGGTAATATTATGTCCTAGACATTTAGCTACATTGAATTTCAAAGTTGTATGTTTTAATATATGTAAATAGGTTAAAATTATACAGTTTTATCTTTGTACAATAAATATATAGAAAATATTTCAGAAAGGAAGATTTGAGATGCATATCCATGTCACAAAAATGCAAAATAGCTGAAGTAAATGAGAGGGAAAATCAAATGTGACATGCATCTAGTCATTTCATTAGTGATCAACCAAACCCCAAAGATCATTGTCCATGAAAGCATAATTGTTTCTATACTTTATTACTTTATGACTCATGTAAGTTTTAAGAGGAACAAAGATATTATATTTGTTAAGGAGGACAAAAATATATACATTTGAAAACTGGTCATTTGTGTTTAAGTCAGACATAGAAAAATGTTCTAAGTTTAGAGAAAAAACACATGTCAAAATATTGTTATAATCCTCATATGCTTTTGGGGGTGATAGTTGTTTAAAACTCTTCATTTTAAAAATAATTCTTAGGTAGAAACATGCTAAATATTATTTTTTACCCTATATAACTAAAATATCAGTAACAAAAGGGGTAGTATATGTGTGTTGTACACATATAATATATAGCCCAATTGAGAATTGCCAATATAATCAGTATCATTTAGTTAGAAAAAATATATTGAGCCATGCAGTGGTGGCGTACGGCTTTAATTCCAGCACTTGGGAGGTAGAGACAGGCAGATTTCTGAGTTTGAGGCCAGCCTGATCTACAGAGTGAGTTCCAGAATAGCCAGGGCTACACAGAGAAACCCTGTATCAACAAAACAAAACAAAAACAAAACATCACAAAACAAAACAAAACAAAACAAAATATATTGTTGTTGTGTTAATATAGTAAGTCAAATTCAAAATTCTGAGTTAATTTTATGAATGAAGTTTGTGGCTAGTGATGCTTATGAAATCTTTGATGATGAGATACTGTCTTTCACCAGCTTTGAAAATAAATGTGTTTGGGTAGTTAAATTCCATATTATAGGATATACAGTAGTAAGTTTATAGAGATCATCCAATGGGGAGGGGGCATGTTTTCTTGATTTGATCTTTACTGAACACTCAAAAACACAAATTGCAACCAATTGTTTTGCTTTCATAAGGAACATTTAATGTGATGATAATATAATCTAGGGAATGCATTTTAATCTAAGTTACTTATTCATATAGTGATAATATCTAAATGAACTGACCTTTCATTTCCTGTCTGTTCCTTTTAATAGAATACAGATTTATTGCAGAAGGATAAGAAACCATATAGCCAGCTACACTCATTATTATGATAATTACTGAAAATGTGATTTAGAGAGAACATGGATTCAGTGGTAAAAAATGTACTGTATAATAATCTTTGCAGAGATCGAAAGGCGCACTTCCCCTCTTTACATGATTTCCAAGAAGGCTAAATGTAGAAGTTTAACATTTAAGTATAGTTACCTCTTAATTTTAATCTTTTGTAGGTTTCTGAAATATGTAAGCTCGGACCTAAAATTCAGAATATTTTCATTTCTTTTTCACACACCATTTCATAATTTTTATACATTCTTACAGTTTTCTGTGGAAAATTAGAGAAAAAAATCTGAATGAGATGATACCATAGAGGTCTTGTTCTTAGATTTTTCTCCCCAAGCATGAGAACAGGGACTGCTGTTTTCTCTAGGTAACATAGGAAGAAGGTTTCAAAGGAAATGAAACATATTTTAATAAAATTGTCAGTGTGCTCTTCTCTAGGAAAGGCTATTTCTCCTACTCTCTGCATTCCTTGGTGGTCTATAGTTCATTGGGTAGCATTGAGACCACCTGGCCTTCTTCCAGTCCACAATAACATGTCTACTTTGTGTTGTCCTTATTTAGTTATGCTTACTATAAAAACGTAAATACAGATATCTTTATCCAGACTGAGCTGGTTGCACTTATGTATTTAAGCTTGTGTGTGTGTGTGTGTGTGTGTGTGCACTTGTGTGTGTAAAGTAATTTAAAAAATGAGGGAGTGTATTTATAAGGGAGACAAATGGTGTATTGGAGAGTTTGGAAGGAGGAAGGGGCAAGGGAGAAGATACAATTATATTATAATCTCAACAAATGTTGTTTAAAGTACCAGACAAATTTTATTACTTTAATGTTTTTTTATTGAAAAGATATTTTACCAAAGCTAACTTGGGCATTTTACATTGAGCATGTTTTCTGTGTTTTCCACAGAACTGTCCTTTTTAACTCACTGTTTTGTTTATAATTCATGTGAATTTTGAGTTACATGAACAATAGTTTCCATTACATTAACATATCAGATTTACAGATTCTTTTGAATTCGATCCCACAGAAATGCTTCACCTCAAAGCATTTCATACTTCTCAGTTCATATCTTGAATATCTGGTGATCTATGGGAAGTTTCTTGTAGAGCATTGTTTTGTTTTCTGACTAGGTACAATTCTAGGGAAAGCTACTGTAACATGCATGGTTCAAGCTTTGTCAAGGATACACACAATTAAAGTGAGGGCCACCTTCCTGTCATCTAAGGTAAAGAAAGACACATTAAAACTAACAAAGCGATAAAAGGGACCTGAAATTGAAGCAGTTTAAAAATGACAGTTTAATGAAAGTAGAGTAAAAAATACTATCACTCTGATGGAAAACATCTGTCCTCCTCGATTCTTGAATGATGGAAGGTTGTAAGGCTCTTAAGGAAGGTGCTGCCAGCCTGTGGTTATATCAACAGCAGGTCAGGCCTGGGCTGTCTCTTTAATGTCATAGTTATGACTGCCCAAATATATACCCTTCCAACTGATACCTAGTCTCCAGAATCACAATAGTGTATTTTTAATCCTTTCAATACGTGTTAGACTATTTCAGGTGAAAGTGTACATAATGTCATCAAATTATATGAAAAAAAACAACAAAAAATTTAATCAGACCTATGTAGGTCTTTGTATATCAAAACATGAATATGGTAATTTAAGTTTTGATTTTAGAAAAACAGACATGTACCTGGATATTTCCATTTGCTTTTACTAAATTATTTTTTAAAATTTTTTATTGGATATTTTATTTACATTTCAGATGTAATCTTCTTTTCCCATTACCCCCCACAACCAGGAACCCCCATCTCATTCCCCCCCCCTCGTGCTTCTATGAGGATATGCCCTGACTCATCCTCCCACTCCCACCTCTCCACCCATGATTTCTCCCACACTGGGGCATCCAGGCTTCACTGGACCAAAAACTTCCTTACCCACCTATGCCTGACAATGTCATCCTCCCCTACAAATAGAGCTGAGGCCATGGGTCCCTCCCTATGTGCTACCAGGCTGGTAGTTTAGACCCTGGGAGCTCTAGTTGGTTGGTATTGTTGCTCTACCTATGGGGCCACAAATTCTTTCAGCTCCTTCAGTCTTCTCTCTCACTCTTCCATTGGGAACGCCATGATCAGCTCAATGGTTAGCTGTGAGCATCTGCCTCTGAATATGTCAGGCTCTGGCAGACCTCTAAGAAGACAGCTATATCAGGCTCCTATCAACATGCACTTCCTGGCATCCACATCAGTGTCTACCTTTGGTGACTAAACAAGGGATGGATACCCCAGGTGGAGCACTCTCTGGAAGGCTCCTCCTTCAGTTACTATCCATGCTTTGTCTCTATATTTGCTCCCATGAGCATTTTATTACCCCTTCTAATAAGGGCCAAAGCACCCACACTTTGATCTTTCTTGTTCATGAGCTTCATGTGGTCTGTGAGTTGTATCTTGGATATTGGGAGCTTTTGGACTAATATCCAATTATCAGTAATGGATAGAACTAGAAAATATCATCCTGAGTCTTAGGTCTTACATTTCAAAGAAAATGAAACTGATTATTTTATTTAAAAATTTGTAATATTTTTCTTCTTTTATTCAACAGGAAAACATTTTGAAATCAAAACTGGAAGGCGAAGAGCCTTAAGTGTCTAATGATTAAATTTCTTGTATATAAAGGAAAAATGCTTTTCCCTGCAGAAAGTGGTTGACCTAGTTGCTATGTTAACCTAATAACTATTTAGTTGAATGAATATTAAATAGATGTAGTTTTAATTTCTAATTCTATTTTTCTAATTTCTAAGTTTATTTTTTTCTGGTGAAAACTTTTCCCCATATTTTTCCATTGAATGTTGTTATTAATCAATGGATAATTTCAATCACTGAATTGATCTTCTGTTTCCAGTATCTAGGAGTAAATTCTACTGGTAACTTATAAAATAAAAGTGAGATATGGGGTGGGTTAGGCACACAGTAGTGTTTCGGTGTATATAAATGTGATTTTCTGGTTTCTGTCATTAGTCTAGGTTATGCACTCCCATCAGAAGATTTGGAGCTAGTGATAACAAATAAGAGGAAACTCGTGCATATTATCTTTCTGGGTCAGGGTTACCTCATGTAATAAAATCCTATTTATTTAAATGACATATATATATGTATATATATACATATACATATATATATTTAATTATTTATTTTACTTTTATCAGTTTACTTTATCTGTTGTCAGACATACTAGAAGAGGACATCAGATCCCATTACAGATGGTTGTAAGCCACCATGGGAATTGAACTCAGAACCTCTGGAAGAGCAGTGAGTCCTCTTCTGATTGCTGAACCATCTCTCTGGAGATATATATATATATATATATATATATATATATATATGCATATATATCACCATATTGCTTAATCAATATAATCTTAACTACATTATAAATATTTTCTCTTATACTCAGGGATAACTGTGGCTCTCCGCCCTTTTCTTTAAAACCTCTGTGTATCTGACATAGATTACTGGAGATAAATACAACTGATGATAATTAGGAAATAATTGACTATGTAGTGATTGGTCCCAATGGATACATTTCCAATGCAATTCTTATACCTAAGGTTCAGAGAACATTATGGAACAGGGCAATAAATTTATTCTAAAAGTCAGAGGATGTGGATGTTGTCCTAATTTTGTGTCCTAGAAATGTGAGATCAGCTAAGCATAGAACATCTCTACAACATGTCTGACTAAACAAGATCTGAACAATGACAACAGCTATAGACATGCTAAGAATGAAGGAGGAAATCTCACAGGGTCCACCTCTCGACAAATAGTTACTAAGCACTAATGACAGTTGGTAGAAGCAGAGATAGTATTTCTCATAGAAAAATTCAGTTTGGTATTATCTGACCAAGCAATCACCCCTGAAATAATACACAGTAAACCAGTTTACCATTTTGTGTATGTGAATATGTATGCATTTAAATAATTAATAATAATAATAATAATAATAATAATAATAATAGAATAGAAGTGCTTAAGAGGGGCATGGAAAGAGTTAGTGGAAGGAAAGGCAATTGGAAGTCATGTAGCAATAATTTAATTTATAAGGATATGTGTGGTATGTACTCACTAATAAGTGGATATTAAGCAAAAAAGTACAGAATACCCAGGATACAATACACAGAACTCAAGGTTAACAAGCCAAAGGGCCTAAGTGAGGATGCTTCAGTCTTACTTGAGAGGGAGAAGAAAGCAATCAGAGGAGGCAGAGGCAGGGAGAGAGGGAGAAACCCGGGTTTCCAGGCAGAGGAAGGGAAAGGGGGAATGTGATCAGGTACTTCAAGGGGTGAGGGATAACAGGAGAGAAGCCCTGAGCGACAACAGAATGAATGGAAATACACAACACTGGGGGCTGGGAGCTGGGAGCTGGGAGCTGGGAGACTCTCTAGAATGTACCAGAGGTGAGAAACTCTCAGGACTCAGAAAGAGGGACCTTAGATGAAATGCCCTAGAGTGGGGGAGATGAAACTTGTAGACTCCACCTCCAGTAGAAAGTTTGCATCAAGTAGAGGGATGGGGCCAAAACATCTGATAGAATTGTGCCTATTTGAAAGAACTGCAGTGACAAATATGGAGAAGAGCCTGAGGGAATGGAGGTTCAGTGACAGGCCCCAAATTGAACTCCAGCTCAAGAGGAGGCTCCAAGGACTCCTGTGGTTGAATTGGGAAAAGGCTAGAAGAAGCTGAGGAGGAGGCTGACCCCATAGGAAGAACAGAGGTCTCAACTAAAGGGACTCTTGAGATTTTCCAACACTAAACCACCAACCAGGCAATATATATTAGCTGGTCTCAGTTCCCTCTCCACACATATACAGCAGAGAGCGTCCTGGTCTAGCCTCAGTGAGAAAAGATGTGCCTGACCCACAAAGAGACATGAGGCCCCAGAGAGTGGGGAGGCCTGATGGTGGGGTGGGGTGGAAGTGAGGTGGGGACATCCTTTTGGAGACAGGGGGAAGGAGGAATGGGATGAGAAACTGTGGGAGGGCAGATCAGGAGGCAATGACTGGATTGTAAAAATGTAATTTTAAGGCTGGGCAGTGGTGGCGCAGCCTTTAATCCCAGCACTTGGGAGGCAGAGGCAGGCAGATTTGTGAGTTCGAGGCCAGCCTGGTCTACAGAGTGAGTTCCAGGATAGCCAGGGCTACACAAAGAAACCCTGTCTCGAAAAACCGAAAAAAAAAAAAAAGAATTTTAAAAAGTAAATAAATATAACTGTCTTTTTTCGTTATTTTTATTAGATATTTTCTTTATTTACATTTCAAATGTTATCACCTTTCTCACCCACTCACCCTGCTGCCAACCCCAGAATCCCCCTATCCCATACTTACTCCCCCTGCTTCTATGATGGTGAATTTCTTATTGTGGGTCTTTTAGCATACCATGAAAATCTGTGTGATTTAAATTAGTCAGACATCTATACTCAACACACACATATGGTAGAAACACTTTCCAAAATGATTTTCTAGCAAATGAGAAATATTTTTGGTGATTCCAGCATATCCACATCGGTACCAAATATTTTCCATTGTAATAATGCAATATTACAGAACAGGGTTTATGTGACTTCTCCAGATAACGTACAATTGAGTTCTCTAAAATTATTTGTTAAAGTAAAGATTATTTAAATAGTTCATTGTTTCATATGTTAATTTTTGTGTATTGCTTCTGTGCTCAATTCTTTATGCTTCAGCGTAACCCAAGAATTGACTGAATCAATTTTAATATCAGATTTTAATTCTAATCTTAACATACATATTTTCTAAAACAAATACAGCTTAATCCTTAAGTACAAAGATCTTTTCTCTCATATTTCTAATAGAACAAATTCTATAGGGATTTGAAAATGTAAATAGTTAAAGGTCTTTCTGACATATACTTTAATAAGCATATTTTATTCAGTACTCTTGAGTATCAAGTGATATTTAAATTTTACCAATATATCAAGAGAGACAAAACACCATTTATCTGTTAAATATATTTAAGAGTATAACTTAATATCTGACTCTTAGAATAGTATTTTTACTTTAAAATTGATGTGAGATTTTGTTGATCAGTGGAATATGTTCTGCTATTGAAAGCTGTTCTTAAGCAACAAAGCTAGTAAAGAAAAATTTTCTACTGGTAAATAACTGGTACTTTCTGAGTGCAATTATAGTGTGATCATGTAAAATATAAAAATAGTAACAAGCATTTTCTAAAACCCTATTAAACCATGTCTTCCTCAGTTATAATAATATTTTGGTCATAACTTGAATTTTATTACCTTTCTGAGAGATTTTTCTTTTTTCTTCTAATTTGATGAGATGACAGATTCAAAGGCCCCTGAGCCTAAAACAAGTACAATCCATTGCCTCATCAATAAGGCATAATTGCAATGACTCTGTTTTTTTCATTGTTTTTATTTAATATTAATAATTCTTCTTTAAGGTTTCCACTGATTATGACATATAGAAATGATTTACATAAATTTTTGTAATGTGCACTGAGTAAAGTGTAGAACAATCTGATACACAACTGACTACACACACACACACACACACACACATATATATATATATAATTTACATGGAATTCTAATCTTTCACCAGCCTTAGACATCTAAACATTTTGCTCCAGAGCATGACTGTCATTAAGAGTCTCATTTGTTTCAGTTTTGTTCACCTTAACTTGCTTGTATGGTGAAAACACAGTCTCAGGAAGGTCTGCACAAAACAAAAAACAAAACCAAACAAAACAAGACCAAATAACAAAAACATATCTTTAAAGGAGATTTTCTGAGTAATTGAATGGACAAAATGCAGAAATGTATTACATTGAATCTTGTTAATTTTATGTAAATATTTTCACTTCTAGCACTTATTTATTTAGTATAAATAAATTTCAATAGACAAATTTGTTACTGTATGTATTTTGAATTTAGAGCTATTATTAATAATATTTCCATACCAAACACTTAATGAATGTTGGTCCACATTCAGTTAAGTTGTTAGAAATTTGATGTCATTTATAAAAATAATCTGTATATTCCTTATTCTCACGTATGAATAAAAAAATAATTAAAAATAATAAGGTAAGTATGATTAATATGCTGTGTATAAATGATGCTTATGAGACTCATACTAATAAAACAATGGCAATTATGATATTTGTTTTACAATGTTTACATGAATTTAGTGTGATCTGTTGAAAATTAATTACAACGTTTTTGTTTCATGTTTTTTCAGAAACTGATTAATAGACAAATCTGATACTAAGGTGATGAAAGAATATTTCCTTGGAGAGTTTATAGAGATTATTTTACTCAGGAGCATGTTTTAATTATACAGAAAGAAATGTGAGAATCTAACCTTGTGTTGAATTTTAGTGCTGACACCAAGCACATGCTAAACATCTGTTGAATTTTAAAACTGACATTACATATGTCCCTCTACCTGGTATTGAACAGCAAAGCAATACAAATAATGTGGGCTGTAATAATGCTTGCCTTCAAATTCTAGATTTCAAGTGGCTATCTGGCTGGCATACATTCTATCCCAGATTTTATCAGATTCTTTTTGGAAGAAGTACAGTACAATTGTCTAAAAGATACTTGAACTAAAGAAAAATTGTTTTCCTGTGTTAATGGACATGAACACTGAAAGCTACTTTGTAACACACACACACACACACACACACACACACACACACACACACACACACACACAAATCTTACCAATAAATAAAAATCTAAACTTGCAAAGTTAAAGTTTTAATTTCTCAACCTTTTGGATTACAGTGGTAGAGACATAGCCAAATCTAATTTATTCTATATAACTCAAAAAAAAGTCTATGTGTTAATTTTAATGTAAAGCTTACAAATAGTACTGGAAAAATGTGTCAGATAACATGAAGGAAACAATTTCTAGAAAATTAGGCTTCCTAAGATTCCTTTTTTATAAAATTAAGACATGCCTACTAGTGTGATAATTGTACTGTCATAATACCTGTAGGTATATCTATCATTAGCTAATTGAATTTAAGGTTTGCTTCACAAGCTGAAACCCATACCTAGTACCACATTGGTTCAATAGGCAGGTCAAGGGTCCTAGGTGAGAAAACAGTACTCTGCTAATGAACATAATATTAAACATATTTCTAATGACTTATCTTTTACCCATATTTTATTGCATCAGTCAACACTCATAATAATAATTTTGTTTTGAAGTATGCATAGATTAACATACAACATCTCAATTGGACAAGGTATTGTATTATAGAAAATATAAGACTATATATGCTTAGCCCTAAAATGTACATCTTTAGTATACTTTGTCTAGTAAAAGCTCAAGAATCATGGTAGAAAATGGGGCAGAAGAATTGTAGGAGTTATAGGTGGTGGATATCTACAAGGAAACTTTTTATGGATACCACAGGGAAGTTACAAATATGAGTTCAGAACAATTAAGAGAGCATATGAAAGTATCAGCCAGACAAAATTCTAGCATGGAGAGAGGAGGTGGGTACTGTTGGGCCAAACTTAGCTGAAGAGCTTATAGTTGCTAGGGGGGAAAGTGTAAATTTCATGTAATATTATGACTCATGGGAGATAGACCACCCTTGATATTAAAGAGTACATAGATAATATATACTCTACTTCATAGGGAAAGCAAAACACAAACAAAACAAACAAAGAAACAAAAAACAAAAGAAAACAGCTAGTTGTTAGAGAAGAAGGGTAGATCAGGGATGAATTAAAGAAGGCAATGAATATTATCAAGCTCCTTGTACAAAATTCTCAAAGAATTAAAAAAAAAAAAGAAGTATCAAAAATTCAGCTTACACTTCCAAATTGATGTTTATCGTTACCAAAGGAAGTCAGGACCGGAACTCACACAAGGTGGGAATCTGGAGGCAGAAGATGGTACAGAGGCCATGGGGAATGTTACTGGCTTGCTACCACTGCCTTGCTCAGTTTGCTTTCTTATAGAACCCAAGACAATAAGCCCAAGGACGATACCACTCACAATGGGCCCTCTCACCCTTCATCTCTAATTCAGAAAATGCTTACAGCTGGATTTCATGGAAGCATTTTCTCAAGGGAGGCTCCCTTCTCTATGCTAACTCTACCTTGTGTTCAAGTTGACACACAAAAACAACCAGTACCCCAAGAGTTTATGATATATAATTATTATTTATTTATTTTTTATTGGACATTTTATTTACATTTCAGATATTATCCCTTACCCCATCCCCCCCCCACCTAGGAACCCCCTATCTCATCCCCCCTATGTCTGTTTCCATGAGGGTGTGCCCTCCACGGCCCCCACTTCTACCCTCTAATTCCCCCACACTTGGCATCCAGCCTTCATGGTACCAAGGATCTCCTCTCCCACCTATGCCCAACAAAGCCATCCTCTCTTACATATAAAGCTGGAGGCATGGGTCCCTCCCTAGGGGCTCCCATGCTGGTGGTTTAGAACCTGGGAAATCTGGTTGGTTGGTATTGTTGCTCTCCTCATGGAGCTGCAAACACTTTCAGCTCCTTCAGCTCCTTCTCTCTAAAGACTCCATTGGGAACCACTTGATCAGTTCAATGGTTAACTGTGAGCATCCACCTCTGAATATATCAGACTCTCGCATACCTCTAAATAGACAGGGATATCAGGCTCTTGTCAGCATGCACTACCTGACATCCACATCAGCATCTTCCTTTGGTGACTGAACATTGGATGGATACCCACGTGGAATGGTCTCCAGACAGCCCCTCCTTCAGTTTCTGTCCCACACTTTATCTCCATATTTGCTCCTTTGAGTATTTTGTTACTCCTAAGAAGAACCGAAGCACCCATACTTGGTCTTCCTTCTTCATGAGTTTCATGTGGTCTTTGAGTTGAATCTTGGGTATTGTCAACTTCTGTGCTAATATCCAATTATCAGTGAGTGAATACCATGTGTATTCTTTAGTGATTGGGGTACCTCACTCAGGATGATATTTTCTAGTTCCATCCATTTACCTAAGAATTTCTCAAATTCATTTTTTACTAGCTCAGTAATACTCCATTGTGTAAATGTACCACATTTTTTGTATCCATTCTTCTGTTGAAGGACATCTGGGTTCTTTTCAGCTTCTGACTATTATAAATAAGGCTGCTATGAACATAGTAGAACATATGTTCTTGTTATATGTTGAAGCATCTTCTGGGTATATGCCAAGGAGTCATATAGCTGGGTCCTCGGGTAATGTTATGTCCAATTTTCTGAGGAACCACCAGACTGATTTCCAGAGTGGCTGTACCATTTTGCAATCCCACCAACAATGCAGGAGTGTTCCTCTTTCTCTACATCCTTGCCAGCATCTACTATTACTCGAGTTTTTGATCTTAGCCATTCTGACTGTGTGAGGAGAAATTTCAGGGTTATTTTGATTTGCATTTCCCTGATGACTAAGGATATTGAACATTTCTTTAGGTGCTTCTTGGCCATTTGAGTTTCCTCATTAGAATGGATCGATTTGCATTCTTCTACATGTTGCCCTCCAGTTGAATGAACACCATTTCTTGAAAATGCTGCCCTTTATTCACTGGAGAGTTTTAGCTCCTTTTTCAAGGATCAAGTTAGCATAGGTGTGTGGGTTCATTTCTGGGTCTTCAGTTCTATTTCATTTATCTTCCTGCCTGTCTCTGTACCAATACCATGCAGATTTTATCACTATTGCTCTGTAGGACAAATTTAGGTCAGGGATGGCGATTCCTCCAGAAATTGTTTTATTGTTGAGAATAGTTTTTTGCTATCCTGGTTGTTTTGTTATTCCAAATGAATTCGAGAATTCCTCTTTCTAACTCTGTGAAGAATTGAGTTGAAATTTTAATATGGATTGCATCGAATCTGTAGATTGCTTTCTGCAAGATGGCCAATTCTACTATATTAATCCTGACAATCCACAAGCATGGGAGATATTTCAAACTTCTGAAATCTTCAATTTTTTCTTCAGAGACTTGAAGTTCTTGTCATACAGATCTTTTACTTGTTTGGTTAAATTCACACATAGGCACTTTATATTATTTATGACTATTGTGAAGGGTGTCATTTCCCTAATTTCTTTCTCATCCTACTTATCTTTTGAGTAGAGAAAGGCTGCTGATTTGTTTGAGTTGATTTTATAACCAGCCAATTCACTGAAATTGTTCATCAGGCTTAGGAGTTCTCTGGTGGACATTTTGGGGTCACTTAAGTATACTATCATATCATCTGCAAATAGTGATATTTTGTCTTGTTCCTTTCCAATTTGTATCCCTTTGACCTCCTTTTGTTGTCTAATTGCTCTGGATAGGACTTCCAGTATTATATTGAATAGGTAGAGAGAGAGTGGGTAGCCTTGTCTAGTTCCTGATTTTAGTGGGATTGCTCCAAGTTTCTCTCCATTTAGTTTGATGTTAGCTATTGGTTTGCTGTATATTGCTTTTACTATGTTTAGGTATAGGCCTTGAATTTCTCATCTTTCTAAGCCTTTTACTATGAAGGGATGTTGAATTTTGTCAAATGCTTTCTCAGTATCTGGTGAGATGACCATGTGGGGTTTTTTTTGTTTGTTTGTTTATTTATATAGTGGATTACATTGATGGATTTCTGAATATTGAACCAACCCTGTATTCCTGGGATAAAGCCTGCTTGATCCTGATGGATAATGATTTTGGTGTGTTCTGGGATTTGTATTGTGAGAATTTTATTGAGTATTTTTGCATCAATATTCATAAGGGAGATTTATCTGAAGTTCTTTTTTTTTTTGTTGGGTCTTTGTGAGGTTTAGGTATGTGCTTGGTTGTGGCTTCACAGAATGAATTGGGTAGTGTTCCCTCTGTTTCTATTTTGTGGAATAGTTTGAAGAGAGTTGATATTATGTCTTTCTTGAAGGTCTGATAGAATTTTGCACTAAAACCATCTGGTTGTGGGCTTTGTTTTTTTTGGTGGGGAGACTTTTAATGACTGCTGCTATTTCTTTAGGTATTATGGGACTATTTAGATTGTTTATATGTTCTTGATTTAACTTTGGTACCTGGTATCTGTTTAGAAAATTATCCGTTTCATCCAGATTATCCAGTTTTGTTGAGTATAGGCTTTTGTAGTAGGATCTGATGATTTTTTCTGAATTTTCTCAATTTCTGTTGTTGTGTCTGTTTTTTCAGTTCTAATTTTATTAAGTTGGATACTGTCTCTTTTTGTTTTGTTTTGTTATATTTTGTTTCTACTTGGTTGTTTTCAGCCCTGAGTTTGATTATTTCTTGCTGTCTACTCCTCTTGGGTGTATTTGCTTTTTTTTTTTTTTTTTATAGCTCTTTCAAGTGTGCTGTCAAGTTGTTAGTGTATGCTATCTCCAGTTTCTATTTGTAGACACTTAGGGCTATGAGTTTTCTTCTTATCACTGCTTTCATTGTGTCCCATAAGTTTTTGTATGATAACCCTTCATTTTCATTAAATTCTAAAAAGTCTTTCATTTATTTATTTATTTATTTCTTCACCAAGTCATCATTGAGTAGAGAGTTGTTCAGTTTCCATGTGTATGTGGGTTTTATATTGTTTTTGTTATTATTGAAGACCAGTCTTAGTCCATGGTGATCTGATAGAATGCAAGGGATTATTTCAATCTTTTTGTATCTGTTGAGGCCTGCTTTGTGACCAATCATATGGTCTCTTTTGGAGAAGGTACCATGAGGTGATGAGAGAAAGGTATATTCTTTTGTTTTAGGATGAAATGTTCTATAGATATCTGTTAAATTCATTTGGTTCATAACTTTCGTTAATTCTACTGTGTCTCTGTTTAGTTTCTGTTTCCATGATCTGTCTATTGCTGAGAGTGGGGTGTTGAAATCCCCCACTATTATTGTTTGAGGTGCAATGTGTGCTTTGAGTTTTAGTAAAACTTCTTTTATGAACGTGGGTGCCCTTGATTTTGGAGCATAAATGTTCAGAATTGAGAACATCTTGGTTGATTTTTCCTTTGAAGACTATGAAGTGTCCTTCCTTATCTTTTTTTGATAACTTTTGGTTGAAAATTTATTTTATTCAAAATTAGGTTGACTACTCCAGCTTGTTTCTTGGGTCCATTTGCTAGGAAGTTTTGTTTTTTTTGTTTTTGTTTTTTTTCCATTCCTTTACTCTGAGGTCGTGTCTTTCTTTGCCTCTGAGGTGTGTTTCCTGTATGAAGCAAAATTCTGAGTCCTGTTTACTTATCCAGTCTGTTTGTCTACATCTTTTTATTGGGGAATTTAGTCTATTGATGTTAAGGGATATTAAGGAAAAGTCATTGTTTCTTCCTGTTATTTTAGTTATTAGAGGCATAATTATGTTTATGTAACTATCTTCTTTTGGGTTTGTTAGAATATTACTTTCTTGCTTTTTCTGTGTTGCAGTCTCTCTCCTTATGTTGGAGTTTTTCATCTATTATGATTTTTAGGGCTGGATTTGTGGAAAGATATTGTGTAAATTTGGTTTTATCATGGAATATCTTGGTTTTTCCATCTATAGTGATTGAGAGTTTTGCTGGGTATAGTAGTCTTGGCTGGCATTTGTGTTCTCTTAGGTGCTGTATGAAATCAGTCCAGGATCTTCTGGCTATTATAATCTCTGGTGAGAACTCTGGTGTAATTTTTATAGGTCTTCTTCTATATGCTACTTTACTTTTTCCCTTACTGCTTTTATTATTTTTTCTTTGTTTTGTGTATTTGATGTTTTGATTATTATATGATGGGAGGTATTTCTTTTATGGTCTAGTCTTTTTGTAGTTCTGTAGGCTTCTTGTATATTCATTGGCATTTCTTTCTTTAGATTAGGAACATTTTCCTTTATAATTTTGTTGAAGATACTTACTGGCCCTTTAAGTTGGCAATCTTCACTCTCATCTGTACCTATTATCCTTAGGT
Source organism: Arvicanthis niloticus (assembly GCF_011762505.2). Lineage (NCBI taxonomy): Eukaryota > Metazoa > Chordata > Mammalia > Rodentia > Muridae > Arvicanthis > Arvicanthis niloticus. The sequence goes on along the minus strand of NC_047674.1, from coordinate 6,551,933 downwards.
TTGGTTTTCTCATTGTTTCCTGGATTTCCTGGATGTTATGGACTAGGAGCTTTTTGCATTTTGCATGTTTTGACAGTTGTGTCAATGTTTTTTTATGGTATCTTCTGCACATGAGATTCTCTCTTCTATCTCTTGTATTCTGCTGATGATGTTTGTGTCTGTGCCCTCTGATCTCTTTTCTAGATTTTCTATCTCCAGGGTAGTTTCCCTTTGAGATTTCTTTATTGTTTCTATTTCCATTTTTAGATCCTGGATGGTTTTGTTTAATTCCTTCCCCTGTTTACTTGTGTTTCCTTGCAATTCTTTAAGAAATTTTTATGTTTCCTCTTTAAGGGCTTCTCCCTTTTTACCTGTGTTCTTCTGTATTTTTTTAAGGGAGTTGTTTATTTCCTTCATAAAGTCCTCTATCATCCTCATGAGAAGTGATTTTATATCTGAATCCTGCTTTTCTGGTGTGATTGGGTGTCCAAAACTTGCTATGGTAGGAAAACTGGGTTCTGATGATGCCAGGAAACTTTGGTTTCTGGAGCTTATATTCTTGTGTATTTCTTTTGTCATCTGGCTAACTGTAGTGCTACCTGCACTCACTCTCTCTGACTGGAGACTTTCTCTCCAGATATCTTGCTTGTGTCAGAACTACTCAGAGTCCACATGTCTCTGATTCGGTGTTCCTGAGCTCCTGGGTGGAAGAACTCCTGGGACTCAGGCTTCAGGAATCCTGAAATCCTGCTGATCTGAGTGCTGTGGTTTCTCAGCTACTCCAAGTGCAGTGGTGGTTTCTCCTCTGTTATGAGTGCAGTGGTTCCTCAGTTGCTCTGAGTGCAGTGGTTCCCCAGCTGCTCTGAGTGCAGTGGTTCCACCAGTGCTCTAAGATGGTCTTCACAGGAGCAGACCTGCTAGGTGCTAGGTGTCTACCCCAGCCAAAAGTACCAAGCAAGGAGTAGAAGGGGTGTGGTATATCCGAGGGGTGGGGTTTATGTGAGTGATGGGTACAGAGTGCCCCAGGCTCCCAGTTGCAGTTCTGGGGCATAGAGTTGTGGGGGAGGGTTCTTACCAGCTGCTCTAGGAAGGTTCAGAATAAGGTGTCTTCATGGGGCAGACAAGCCAGGTGTCTGCCCCAACCAAAAGGACCAAGTAAGGGGTGGAAGGGGTGTGGTATTCCATAGGTGCAGGGTTTGGGTGGGTTGCAGCTCTGAGGCTTAGGATTATGGAGGAGGGTACTTACCTGCCTGCTAGGTGTCAGCTGCTTTAGGAAGGCTCAGGTTAAGGTGTTTTCACAGAGCAGACAAGCAAGCCAGGTTTCTCGATATATAATTTTATATAGAAAGAAATTGGGTATAATTTTACATTAGTTTCTGTAGTACAGAGTCTCATAAAATTAGTGCTTCAGCATTCCTAGAAAATTTCTCTCTCTCTTTCTCTCTCTCTCTCTCTCTCTCTCTCTCTCTCTCTCTCTCTCTCTTTCTCCAATGTTTGCTTCTTTATAATTATCACTTCTAATTATATTAGTGAATAATTTTCTATGAATCACAATGGGTATTTTGTTTTGGTTTTTGTTCTTGCTTTTCTTTGTAAAATTTTTTGTTTAACCCCTGTTTTTGTCTCTCAACACTAAGAGGACCAGTTCAAAATACCATTTTCAGATGTTTACATGGTTGCTGGAATATGAATTCTAGTCCCCATGCTTTCTAAGCAAGCACTATACTGAATGGTAGTCTTCTTCCACTTCTATTATCTTTTTATTTAAAATGTATTGGTATTTGTTTATTCTACATAGTGATGTATTTCATAAATAATTTTAATAAATATATTATGTACTTTGGCCATATGCACCACACATTCTTCTCCTACTAGTCCTCTTCTTTTTGTAACATTCTTATTTCTACATTCATACATACTGTGTATGTGTGTATGTGTGTGTTTCTGTGTATGTTTCTGTGTATGTAAATATATATTCATGTAGTAATTATATAGTAATTATACAGAATATATATAATTTTGTTCAACTACTGATATATCTGCTCATTTGAGAAAAAATACAGGATATTTTTTCTGGTGTCTGTCGTATTTCAGTTAATATAATATTTTCCAGTTTTACACTTTTTCTTCAAAATGACAGAATTTTATTCTACTTCATGACTAAATAAAATGTCATCATAAATCACATTTCCTTCATTGTTTCTTCAGATTCCATAATATGGTTGTCCTGAACCAAATATAAAATTATACTTCTAATCTCAGAATGACCACTATCCAAAGAAAAATACCCCCTTCTTTTTAACATTATTTATGTTAAGAAGTATAATAAATCTTTGAAGTCGTTTCTCTCACCTATATATTCAGAAATATATGCACATTGAGTGTACATTTATATGCCTTACAACTATTAAAAATTCTTTACAATAATGACTGAGATTTTGGAGGTTCATGTCATAGTCATAATGCATCTGTTAAAGCTTCCTTTATTTCAGTTTGTAAATAAATTCATTTATAATAGTTAAGCAATTGAAAGCTAGAATGGTCCACTGAGCTTTGTTTAGAGTTTTCAATTGTTTTTATATTCTGAATGTCCAAAATTGACCACAATCCTCCCAAAATGAACATGGTCAGTTTCTACACAGAAATATATTACTTTCTGCTACAAACTTCTTTATCTGTTATCTTTTGTTAAATGAAACAAAAAGCATGCCAGAAGGAAATTTGAGCTATGATTCCTGGAAGGATGGTTTATATTGGTAAAGAAGGCATATAGCAAGCAGCTTTAACAGGAAAGTGAGAGATAATATCCTCTACTTTAAACAAGAAACAAAGAAAATAAACTGGAACTTAGGTGAGTCTGTGATCCCTTAAATCCCACCTTAATGGTCCACTTCGTTCCTCAGTGCTGAACTTTCTTAAAGTTCCATAGCCTTCCAAATATCGCCACATAATGGACATCTGGTTTTCAAAACCAGAGCCAATAGAACACATTACTATTTTATTAAAACTACTACAGCACAATTCATTATTTCTAAATACTCACTTGAGTCATAAATAGATGGGCTTTGTGGGAGTTTGTATTAGAATAGCTTATACCATCTCATATATTTGAATGTTTAGTCCCAGATGATTTTGGTGAATCAGATTAGCTACTGCTCCAGCACCATGCCTGAGAAGGGAGAGTGTAAACATAGTCCCTCACAAATTAGACATTTGCAATTGATCATGGATGAAGGGAGATTTGTTATCTTCAATGGAACATGATTAGGTATGTCACCCACATTCCAGGGCAGGCTCAAGATTTGTTGACTAGTACAAAATAGATTCCATGGTTCTTTTGGTATTCCTTTGTTGTTTTGATTTATTTTATTGGATATTTACTTATTTACATTTCAGATGTCATCCCCTTTCCCCATTTCCCCTGTTCCTTTTCACTTTTGTATGATTGAATTATATGCAAGTATTAAGGTCAATTCTAGTTTGAGGGACTAGAAATACAATAGATGCAAATAGTCAAGGAACAAGCAAGAAAGTAAACAGAAATAGTCAAAGAACAAGCAAGGCAATATTCAAAATTCTATGAACACTCCCATGATCAATTTTTCTAATAGCTTATCAGGATGACCAAAATATCTGAACCAACTTCCCTGTCCTAGACCAAAGTCATTTTTATGTCTGAAACCTACTTCCTTGTTCTAGCCTAAGATCTAGATTTCTGACTAAAATTAATTCTTTGTTCTAGGCTAATTTCATATTCCTGCCAAGCAGCCATTTCCTTGTCCTTGGCCTGTGTCAGATTCTTGCCAAGCAGCCCCAAAAGATCTCTGTATCTCTCCCTTTTCTATTTCATTAACAAGACTGTACCTGTCTTAGGTCATTCTGAAAAGAATGCCTTCCTTACATATCATGGAATATGCATTATCAAAAGCAATGCATTTCTGTCTTAGGTTGGTAAGGCTCTGTGCAGTATCTTACCAATCCTTGGCTTGCCAGTCTGTTAATTTAATAACTCTGTCTGGGGGTCCATTTTCAGGTTCAAGCCATGTACTTTGGCTGCAAACATGCTGATATTGTTAAAGACAAGTTTTAACACACTGGGCAGGAGTAAAAGTATTCCCCGGACAAAAAGGGCTAGCATGATCAAGCTATATATGCTATTCTTGAAGCCTGACCAAAATAGAAAAACTGACCTCAGGCCATGGGTAATTTTATCTGCAGTATGTACTGCATCAATGCTCAGCAGAGCAGCTTTCTTGAAATTCATAAGCTCACTATGTAAATTTAAAAATTTTTTAGTTGATTATTTTTCATTTTCTGTTTTGACTTTCAGTTTTATATTTTATTGTTGTTGTTGTATGTTGTTGTTCCTAGTATTTTGTTTTTAAGAGAGGGATAGGCAACACCTTTTCTTTTTTTTATTCTCAGGACTCAAAGGGACTTTAGATAAAATGCCCAACATTGGGAACAAAGAACTTCTAGAGTTCATCTCTAGTAGAAAGATATCCAGTCAAGGGATGGAGTTGCCATTCCACAGTCAAAAACTCTGAACCAGAATTGATCCTGTCTGAAAAAAACAGCAGGGACAAAAATGGAGAAGAACCAGAGGAAAAGGAGGTCCAGCAACAGCTCCAAAATTGAATCTAAAGCGAAGGCTCTAAAGCCTGACACTGTTTCTGATGCTATGGCATGCTTACAAACAAGAGCCTAGAATTGCTGTCCTCTGAGAGGCTTCAAAAGCAGCTGACAAAGACAGATGCAAATTCTTACACCCAACAAACAGACTGAAGTTGAGAACCCCTGTGGTTGAATTGGGAAAATGCTGTAAGAAGATGAGGAGGACTACCCAATAAGAAGACCAGCAGTCTCCAGTAACCTGGACCCCTGAAACCTCAGACACTAAGCCACCAACTAGGCTGCATAAAAAAGCTGGTCTGTGGCCCTTGACACATTTACAGCAGAGGACTGCATAGTCTGGCTTCAGTAAAAGAAAATGAGCTTAACTCTGAAGAGACATGTGGCCCCTGTGAGTAGGAAGGCCTGGTGGAGGTGGAGCGGGTGAGGACATCCTCTTGGAGACAAGGAGGATGAGAAATGGGATGAGGAATTGTGGAAGGCTGGACTGGGAGGTAGGTAATGACTGTAAAAAAAATAATTTTTAACATAAGAACTATGGCTGAACAAATAAGTCATTAAACATGATTTAAAGTTTATAATAAAGATCATTTTAATTAATTTTCTAACATCTTTACTTTTAAAATGATTACTGCCTAATATCCAAAACCAAAAAAAAAAAAAAAAGCCTTGAAGATGATACACAGTTTAGATAATAATTGTAGCTAGCTGATAAATTTTTGTTAGAATAATTAATTCCAGTGTTAGCGAAAGAAAATATATGAAATGATAACTGGTCTACATTAGTATTTCTTTGTTTTTTAAAATCACACTTTGCTGATTCAAATCTATTGAACCCCTACCATGGCTGTTCAGTGAAATATATCTATTAAAATCTTCCATTATGTGGTCCAAGTAAAAGGAGGTGATTTAAAATATTTCCATGAACACTATGTAGAAATCTCACTGACATGTTATGTAAAATTTTTTTTTTCACAAACTGAGCAGTCCTACCTGAATCATTTTAAACATTAAGGAACCAGCGTTATCCAAGAATTTCACTTGACCTTTTAAAAATTACCATCATAAGAACACAGTTAAGATTATAACTTTAAAAAGCAATCACAGAAGAGAACACAATTTTAGTTTTTAAAAATCAATCGCCAGGATTATTATGTTGAACAATGACCTATAGAAACTCTACCAGCTTAATAAGTACAATTTGTCTTAAAAACTGAAGTGTTCTATCCTTTGAAAAGACAATACAGTATTCTATGTCATTCCATGAATTATATGGGAATACCTGTCAGTATAAGTTTTCTGGCAATGGTAATAACACCATCGTTCATTTTATTCCTGGAGAAAAATCACTGTTTCATATTCATACCAATTCAATATTTTCATGGTTTCCTATAAAAGCTTTGTCAGTGCTTCAAAATGAGTGTTAGTACAAAACATTCTATTATGGTAGTATTATTAACATTATAATATATTCCAGCATGATAAATATATAGCCTTCTTTTCCACTATGTTCACAGCAGTTGAAGAGGAATTTGACTGGTTGTGCAGATCTTCTGTCAAGTGAGAAGATCATCATGACAGGTGTTCCCTTTATCAACAAATGTAAGGCCTTTTCTGAAAACTCTCTCACACTCATGCCTGTAACTCCACAGGAATCTTCACTGATGTCTTGTGTTTATACTAGCACTTGAGTGTAAAGCTTTCTTGGCCACAGTAACATGTTTAGGAGTCAAAAAATTATTGATATATATTAAATACTTGAGAAAAATGAAAATTTAATTGTGCTCATTTTAATTGTAAAATGACTTATAATCACCAAAGAGTTACAATTAAATTATATTGTTTGATGTTTTCTATGCTAAAAATAGTTAGGTTGAGTATTGCTGAGCAAATGGTTGGCAGTATGCCTAACCATTCATCTGTGAATGTTACAGATTTATCTGTGAATGACTGAAGAAGTCCCTAAAATGAATTGGAACATAGTACAAAAAGGAAATATTTGAAAAAAATTAGGCCTACTAAAATTATTTTAGAAAATGTCCATAAAACTTCATATAAAAATAATTTCATATTATTGGTATTAAAATTATTCTGCCTGTAGGCAGTTCAGTTAAGTATTGTCCTAATTAATGATTAGTGTAGGAAGGCCTTGATTACTATGTCATCTCTGGCAGTTAGTTATGGGTTATATAAAAAATATAGCTGAGCAAGCCCTGTGTGAACAAGATACTAATCAGGGTTTCACCATGTTATCTTCAGTTTTTGAAACTAGATTCCGGCCTTGAGTTTCTGGCCTTCTTTCATGATGGATTATAAACTCTGAAATTAGATAAACCTTTTAATTTTCCAGATGCATTTTGTCAGAGTGATTATGATAGTAAGAAAAATCAACTAAGTCACAGTATTTAAAAACAATACCAGAATTACTAAATTTTCTAATAAATAAATTTTTATAAGTTTTGAGGAAATTCTCAAATTCCATAAGCTTTATTACTTTGATATTTTCAGGTAGTCAATTTTTTCAGATTAAGTTTTCTGCTAAATAAACTTGGGACAAAGGACCTAAGGATCTGCTGTAAATGCCTTCTCCCTGAAGACTAGCTTTTATGGTAGAGAAGGCACCAGAGAACTTTCCAAAAGAGGGAAGTAACTAACAGTTTAAACTTGGAAAAACACTTATGCACCATAACAATAACCACCATGGCATACCTAACCCAATAATACAAAAGTGACTCACATTTTTAGTGGTGGTTTAAAGCTCTCTAAAAGTATTTAAGTTCCTTTTAAAAATGTCTTACTGGAACATAGTCAACTACCACATGCTAGTGAAACTATGGATACAAGAAGATAAAATACAATCAATATATTCCTTAACTACATTCTAAATATTTTTATCTAGAGCCACAAAAAGTCATAGTTCATATCCCAAATCAATGTATTTCTCTTTGCATAAGGTGAAGTCATTTATATTAAACCACAAATTATCAATATGCAAAATTGTGGACGTCAGCCCCAAATAATGTATCTAAAATACAACTTTCATAATTTTAAGGCTGAAGGGGCAGAAAGAATGTAACTTCCAGAGTGACAGGATGTTTGCTAAGAGATTGGATCTTCTAGAATGTTACTAGCTTTAGCCATGAAGTTTCATCAAACATAGATTACTAAATATGACCAAAACAATGACAACACTAATGGGCATGCTAAAATATAACAGAGAAAGGTCACAAGGACTACCTTCTAGACAAAGAACTAAAGGAAAACATGGAAAGCATATATGGGAGAAATAGTCACCCTAGAGGAGAGCATAACTATTGATTATTTAATGTTAAAAAGTCAGTCTTTAAAACATATTCTTGTAACTAACATTATATGAACTGAAAAGTTTTTTTAGGAGTGTGTGTGTGTGTGTGTGTAACAACAGTTTTTTAAAAAAGGAGGCTATGGATATGAAAGACAGCAAAATTGGAGAATAAATAGAAGGGATTGGAAGGAGAAAAATGAAGGTAGAAATGATAAAATTATATTATCAAAAATTACAATTCAAAATACATGAAGGAAAAAAGTTTTAAATCAATAGTTTAGAGAGATGTCTTAGAGGTTAATAGTACTTAGTGTTTGTACAGATGTCCTGAGTTCCATATACAACCTCATGTCCTGGGGCTCACAATTAATTATAACCCCAGCTCCAGAGAAAAATCCAAAACATTTGGTCTCCAAGGATTTCACATTCTAGACTACATGCTTACATACAAATATATGCAAATACACACACACACACACACACATAATTTAAATAATAAAACAATATGTAATATGACAATATGCTATTTGTTGCTTTTGAAGTCTTTTTCTTTTCTTTAAGATATTGTTATTATCAGGCAGGAACCTAAATATTAGGCTAGAACAAAGAAGTAATTTCAGAAAGGTATCTAAATTTTAGGCTAGAACAAGGAAGTAGGCTTCAGACATGAAAATGACCTTGGGCTAGGACAGGTAAGTAGGCTCAGCTACTTTAGTCATCCTAATAAGCCCCTAGAAACAGTGATGATGCGAGTGTTTAATGCTTTGCTTTTTCTTTGACTATGTTTATTGTACTGCTTGTTCCTTGACTATTTGCATCTATTGTATTGCTAGACTCTCAAACTAGAACTGACCTTAATACATGCATGTAATCAAAATGGTATGAAAGCATAAAGGAAGAGTGAGGATGGGATAGGGTTTCTAGGGAGAAGAAATGGAGAAAGGAGATGACATTTGTATCGTAAATAAATAAAATATCCAATAAAAAGGAAAGAAAAAGATATTGCTATTATGCCTTTTGTAAAAAAAATTACTTAAATATTAAAAAGAAGGTCTGCATGCAGATTTGCAAGGATGAAGGATATCGAGAAGACCTGGGAGTATCTCTATTAGGTAACAGGACAGATTTTTGTCTGAATCTTGATTGTGAACCCTCAGACTATATTAAAACTGCAATTTCTTCAGTAGGCTTAAAATTGGGTGAATAGTACATAGAGTTTCCCTTATATGCAAAACCAGTAATTCTGAAAATAGAATATTCAATTAAAAAATTCACTGAGTGTGGTGGCATATACCTGTAAAACTAAGACACAGGTAGTGGAGACAGTATGGTTGGAAAAGATACCCACAGATAAATATTAAACTTCAGGCAAGTCTGAACTACCTGAAATCTTATCTCTATAAAGAAAATAGGAATTGTAAATTTGATAATGAATTGAAATGATTGAGATTATTATAATGGATATAATTTAAAATATGCCAAATAAACTAAATATATAACATGCATAAAGTATGAATAAATAGAGACAATATGAATATATTTGGGGTTTTTAAAGATATACTACTAAAATAAACTCAAACTTAGCCCACCATAGTACTGTCATAGAAAGCGTGATATTCATAACATTTTGTGATTTCCATTGCTTCCTTTTAATTTGCCTGTAGGTTTAATATACACTGTTCAAATCTATTAGTCTTCTGTATAATTTTTGGGTCAGTCTAGATTTTAGGTTTCATTTGTAGAGATGTAAAAACCAACATTACTTTAATATTTTATTCTTTGATTGCTTTGTTCTAAACCTAAGGCTAGAAAGATGACAATGTTAATATTCACATGATCTATATCTGTTTCATTTTAATTCTTAATACAGAAATGTCACTGCTGGCACTTATGTAACACTATTGATGGAATTTGTGTTTCCAGAGATAATTTTGAAGCCTGTCCCATAGTTGAAACCTTACACTTTCATTATATTATGGATGTACTTACTTGTGATTTGCATACCCAAATGCTACCACATGTGTATTATTTCATGTTTGACTCAATGTTTTGTTTTAAGAACTATATATTTCCATCAGTTTGAAGACACATACATACACACACACACACACACACACACACACTATTACATCTTAATTTAAAATCTGAAAAATAAATTATTTCAAATGGTGGGGAAAAAGCATATTTCAAAGAAAAGTTTTGTGATAAATTTTAAGATAATGAGGTTCACATTCTTATCTGTAGTAAGTAAGCTCACTCTTTCTTTGTTCATTGAAAATAATTTTGAAGATATATTAACACTCTGGGACACTTTAATACCTTTTCTTTTCCATTACTTCCATTCTAAAATGACTACGTTTCTTTGTGTCTTTTCTCTTTGTTTTAGTTTTGTTTTATGTCCTAAGTATATTGAGGTTTTAGAAAGCTTTATCTACTACAATGACCCAACTTGTGCCCTTCTTATTTCGACTGCAGTAAGAATGACAGGACTATGTAAACTTCATTGCCAGGTCTAGTTACTGATTTGTTTGGGGCCAACAATTCTATTTATTTCATATATTATAACCTTAAAGTAACATTCTCCCTAGACAATTAATCTACAAGAGATCAGTATCAAATAAACTTAATTCAAAAGTGAATGATGAATCAGTAATCATTAAAACATTAAGAAATGTACAGCCTTGAACCTTTAAACACATTCCAATTAGAGGAGTCTTAGCCTTAAAACAGAAGAAAAAATGTAAAACCTCCCTTCATCTTAAAATGGAAAAGCCTACTTGAGTCTTAAATATGAACCAAATGGGAAGGGGAATAACACATCATAGGTGACGATAAAGTGGAGGAGAATAATGGAAACACAAAGCTGTAGATGATGGTGGAATGGTGAGAACTGGACCACAGGACAGGGGAAAGACTAGCCAAAATGAATTGTGCATGAAGAGTTACACTGGAAGCTATGATTTTATAAACCATAATAAAAGTGTAGTAAAAATGTGTAGGAGATCATGTGTGCTGTGAAAGAAAAGAAGGCAAGGATCATGGAGAGCTAAAGATTAACTGGAAATGGGGGCAGTGAAGAATTGAGAGATAGAGGCTAAATAAACATTAACCAAAAGATGACATGAGCTTTAATCTAATTAATGAATTTTAAAAGAGGTGTTTGAACAGAGGTATCCCGCAAGGACAAACATTATTACTTGCAGAAGACATAGTTTATTAAATATGCATCTCAAAGTCAGGTACAGGTTAATTCCTACAGGTCACTGGTTCAGGAGAACACAGAGGCACACCAAAGAAGATAGGCTCTTGTACTTAGTTACACATTATAACTAGATGGCAGGATCATGCTGCTGGAGACACTACTACCTCTGATTTTAGAATATAGTTAAATCATTCTTGAGCTGATGATAAAAGTATCCCCTGGTAGTCTATAGTCCGTAGTCCTGGAAACTTTGGCGAGGTGAAAGGTTACAGTAACAACAGCAGCAGCAGCAGCAGCAGCAGCAACAACAACAACGGTCTTATTCATTTCTGTATCCTGCATAGTAATGGCCTTCCAGACGAGGTATACCCCTGGTACCATAGTAGTAAGAATATTGTTGGGATTTAAGACACATTCACATCAGGGAATTTATGCCTTGTACTGTACCATGGTTAAAAACATGGCTATAGATGCCATTGGCCCTAGAAGAACCAATCACCAATTTTCCAAGTGCACATATATGGGGCTATAGCTCCTGCATGGGTGTGGGTCCTGTTGCCCTGAGTTGTGGATCCTGCGTGTCTGCTGCCCCAGGCTGCTGGAACCACAGCTAGTGGAGCAGAAGCACTGGAATTTGAGTTCACTCCACATGGAGCTGGGTGGACACTGGGCTATGACAAGCCATGAGGCTCCACCTGGTCTCAACCTGAAGTCCTGCAGGGACAGAGCTCCTGGGTTCGAGGGTCTCCAGCCAAAGTGGCTGACCTGGAGACAGGTGGGTGGTCTCTCTCCTTGGGCTCCCAGGCTCTTGCAGCTGAGAAGGACGAGAGGGGGAGAAGCTCCAGCAGTGCTCCTCACTTGGCTGGGTCAAGGCTGGCTCAGCTAGCTTGCTTGAGTTGGCAGGCCTCCATGGCTGGAATGCAGAGAGGTCCTCCACTGGAGATTAGATGGTGGCTCAGTAATTGAAGGCCCCCTCCATGGGCCCCAATGATAAGAAGAAGTCTATGGTTTTAAAAGGTTTATTGTCATGTTGAAAAGTAGATATGCTGTGCCCCTTACTCCATGTCCTCAGGGTGGGCTTGAGGTTAAATATCTTTTCCAGGGAGGAGGGTCTGGGAATGAATGCTTAATTGGCTACTGCCCTCTGGCCTTTAGGTACTTCATTTAAATGGAGATCTCTTGAGGCTCTGAGGCCTGTAGTCAAGCCCTCTTCCTGTGCTATGTGACCTAAAGCCACAAAACTTTCTTTGGGAGGGGCTGTGGATAAGTGAAAGTACCCAGGGCCCAGAAGCAAGGCTGAACACCTACCGTCCCATTAGGGTATATATAAGCCAGGGTTGGATGCCTGTGCTTGGCCGGGCACCCAGCTGCCTCTCACAGCCCACCACCCTACACACACACTGTCAAACCTACTTCTAAACTGTCTATGCTGATGTCTACATATCTGTGCTGCTTTCAGCCTTGGTCATGAGTGTGTTATTCCGGAGAGTAATGGGTAATGCAGAGCATCATAACTTGTCAAAGTGCTTAAAATTTTAAACTGTGATTATGCAAACATAGTTAGAACTTATATCTATCCCTAGGTTCAAACATTACAGAAGAGACATAAAAAGAATATGAGAGCAGATAGATGCAGAAGAATATTATAATAGGTTGACCCAGATAATACCATGGCTGTTACAAACTCACACAGTTATGGTTACTTGCAGAAAGCCTTCATGACGACAAGAGAGTTAATTCCAGCATGGAAAAGGGGACCATTCTACTGCTTTTTTCTTAGCTAAAGAGCAAAAGGCAATTGATGGCCACTTGCAAGGAGAATCACTTTTCTCTATTGACACTTATTGGTATATGGCCTACCTTCACTAGATAATGCCATACAAAAGAATGTATAGGCAGGACTTATTGAACTTAGTAGTAATAATAAAAAGATCAGAAACAAAGTTTGGAAGGAGATAGGAGGTATATTGGAGGGGGGATGGATAGAGCAGGAAGGAGAAAATGATAGACTTATTTGGTCAAGATATATATTACATGTGAACTGGAGAGATGGCTCAGTGGTTAGAAGCACATACCACACCATCTGTTCCATACGACTAGAGTTCAATACCCAGAACCCACATGTGGCCAGTGGCTCACAATTTCCTGTAACTCTAAATCCAAGGAAATATAACATTTCTCATTTCTTCAGCTACCTGCACTGTGTGCACATATAACCTTCTATATATGCAAATTATGAAAATAAATTTTAAATACATATATTTAAATATATAAAATGAAAATTTTAAATTATTTAGTTTTATTATATGTATTTTTGCATATTTTATATGGGTACCACATACATCCTGGTACATGTAGAAGCCAGAAAAAGACATCAAATTCCCTGAAACTGTGGCTATAGATAGTTAGTTTGAGATACCATGTGGATGCTTCAAACTAAACCTGCCTCCTCAGCCAGAGCATCAAGTACTCTTTTCTGCTGAGCCATGTTTCCAGCCACTAAAATATTTTTAAAAGTTTAGTCAAAATTATATACATTATTTGGCAAATTATTTTTAAGTTGGGTTTTTGAATGTCAAGGACTCATTAAAAAGATAGACAAAGACCATTCCTGAAAGTACTGCTAGTTTATTAGTTGAAAAACAAAAAGAGGTATTTTTAAATATCCTTAAATGATGAGCAAATTAGTATCATTAAACAGTCTCAAAAAGGAAGCACTTTCTTACTGTATTTTCTTATAGCCAAATGTCCAAATAAATCATAACTCTTGGGATTAGGTTGTCTAAAGTGAGAAAAGTCATTAATCAAGATAAAATTTACTTAAGAACTTCATCTTTTTAAACATTAAAATAAATAAAAACTGTCTGTTTATCACCTCATTGATCAACTGTAGAAACTAAATTCAAAACAGTGAAACTTGTAACAAAGAAACTAATAGAATGAGCAACTATTTCTAACTAACATAACTCTAACTTTCATGATTATGATTCTAAAACAGAAAAAGCTGTAAACAGTTCTTGATCCATGTTGTTTTGTGATGAAATATGGTTATTGGGCATAAAATATTAAAAACTCAGATTGTTCAGAAATCTATTCAGCCTTGCAAAACTTATCATTACTTGAAGAGAATAAAATAAATACTTTTCTTTTATGACAATTAAGAGCAATAGTGTAATTTAAGAAAACATCTTGATATTATGTTTGAGCTCACATGCTTATAGAGTAGATTAATTGCAGTAGATAAAAGACAATATTTACCAGATTTATGAGTTGTGGTTAGCATAAAAACAGTTACAATTTATAATTAATACCATCTATAACACAGATTGATATAACAGCATTGACTTTGTACTACACTGTGCTACAACAGATCTGGGATTGCAGTTTTACAAGAGAGAATTTATTTTAACATCTTCTAAGAATTTATATAATGTATGTATATGTATATAATCTGTGCATAGTGTTAACTTTTCAGTTAAAAAGAAAGAAAAAAAAAACTTCTGTCATTTTTCCTCATGTCCTTACACTCAGCTTTCTTTCTTCTTGCATAACTGACTGAACAATTATCTTGTTGTGGTCAGGCATTGTTGTACCACCACTTTCAGTCTGCTGCTACACCTGGATTCTTTGGGAATTGTGAGTGCAACTTAACACAGCAAGTAATCAAAGTTTCTGGCGTGGCCTTAATTCCACTGACACATGGAGGTTCCAGAATCTGCACATAATTCTATTGAATTAAACAACTACCAATATATTCAGTTATGTGTGTGTCTTGTCTTATGCCATATTTCTTTTGAAATAAGAATCCTATCCAGTAGCAGGTGGGAATAATAAGCATAGTAAAGTTATATTTTATGCTTCCTTGCTGTATAACAGCTTCCCAAATACATTATTTAATTTACAATCTTGCTGTCTGTCATGCAAGAGAAGACACATCTTCAAACAAATTAAAATATCCATTATATTCTTCCAAATAAACAAAGGCCGATTTCAAGATGTCATTTAATAACCGAATGGATTCACTGTGGTATATGAAGACTATAGGCTATTTTCACCATTAAATAGTCATAATCTACTGAGTTATAAACAAACATGAAAGCAGTAGTTGTATAATATTATGTGAAAGTCAGACTATTCTCTATACTACATAATTGCATCTATATCATATTCTGGGGGAAATAAAACTACAGAGAAGAGTATAAAAGTTAATGGTTGCCAAAGCTTAGGTAGAAGGGGGATGAATCAAATTAACTGACAATAGAGGAATATTTGGCAGTCAGATTACAGTGTGCAATATTAGCATAATACAAACATGTTATCTGGCATTTGTCCAGACTCAGCATATGTAACCTCAGTCATAGATTCTACTATAAAACATGACATTTGTGTGATGTGGTATGCTAATGTCGATTTATCAGATGGAGAACTCAAGAAGAGAATGCATTTAACCGAGACAAGAGGCATCTTTCTATATTACCTTTTATTTTGCTATTATACTAAGACAACCTTAAGCTTTAAGCATCAAACAATTGCAAAAGTCCAGGATTTTTGATTTCAGACTATCCTTAGCTCATATTTTCTAGGCCAAGACTACTACAACTCTGCTGATGGAGGCTCATTAGAGACTCCATAGATTTATTTATTTGTTATTTTTCATGCTCTCTCTCTGTCTCTCTGTCTCTGTCTCTCTGTCTCTGTCTCTGTCTCTGTCTCTGTCTCTCTCTCTCTCTCTCTCTCTCTCTCACACACACACACACACACACACACACACACACACACACACACACACAAACACACACCTAGGTATTTCCTTGTGGCCCAAGGACATTCTAGGTGAATGACTACCAAACACTGACTTGAAAATAAAATTAGACTTAACCTATGACCCATCTTCTTTGCTAACTACTGTCTTCTCTCATGTGCTGTTGTTGTCATTAGTAGAGAGGAAATAGAAGACTATAACTGTGTATACTTGAAAATGTGTTCAAAGAAAATGTCAATAAACTAAATAGATCAATGAGTGAGAAGTCACCTGGAACAAGGTCATTTCAATTTGGTTAAATATATTAATCCATTTAACATATGACTTTGTAGAGTTTAACTTGTTGAAGTAATTCTTTTGATCATTCTACTTAAAAAGAGAAAAATATACCACAAATTATTTTAATGAATAAGGTTATATGTGAAAACAGATTAACTGCCAAGTCTAATTGATCACTAATAAACCTTGGTGTCATTAAAAATAATATATTTTAAAGAATGTAGTAAACAATTTTTCTTTCATATCGTAACCCAGGTACTAGTTTCTTTTCTAATGGCAATAGATTCACCTTTGGAAATCTGTCTGTTCATTTCAGGACAAGGCATGATTTTCTACCTGTTCAGTAGCCTTAAGTCTTAAGTCTTAAGTCTTAAGTCTTAAGTCTTAAGTCTTAAGTCTTAAGTCTTAAGCTTTAAAGCTGTTGGGAGGACCAAAAGGACACGTGGGAAAAACTGGAAGTAAGAAAGTGACAGCGGGTAAAGTGATATAATTCTTTCTCATTTGAAAATATATTTTAAAAGTGAAAATACAAAAGCCTTGCCAAAGGCTTGCTCCATCTGGAGAAGAGCTAAGGTAGAGCAGAGTTGGACAAAGTCTAAAGACTAATGATTCCTGGGCTTACTATTTGTACTTGAATAAGTGCCAATTTCTTTTTCTTCTCCATGACTCTAACTTACTATTTTGGGTTAATATGCACTGATTTCTTTTCTGTCTTACTCAAGGATCTCTTGGTGGCCAGGGGAGACACTAGGGACTTATTAACTCTTTGTGAACCAGAGAGAAAAGAATAGAAAAGAATTAAAATATTTAACACAGACAATATTCACACACACACACACACACTCTTTGAACCTGATCATGTGTATCATCAACTCCATAAGTGTTTATGCATACTTACTTACACATACCAATACTTACATGTGCATACATATATTTGGTGGATCGAGCAAAATCCCTCATGAGCAAGTTTCATTGAACAAGCTCCAGCACACAAAGAACATACTTATTTTGGATGAAAAAGAAGCTCCAACCTTTATTGAACAGAAAAAGAATACTCTTCTACCTTTTCATTACTGAAAGTAATGAAAAGTAATGAAAGTAATGAAAAACCACAAAGTAAGAAAAAAAGTGACATACTCTATTGGTGAAAGATAAGAAAGAAAGAAAGAAAGAAAGAAAGAAAGAAAGAAAGAAAGAAAGTAGAAAAGCCTTTTCCTCTTTATTATTGAAGAAAAGCCTCCTCCTTGACATTCTTAGTTCTTATTCTGTCTCAGGATAAGTGATCACATGGTTTTCCAACCATCTTTTTTCCAAAAGTTCATAGCAAGTTTAAAACATAAATTAGAATCAATCATAAATCAAATAAAGAGTTACAGCAGAAATGTTTAGATGTGTTTCCATTAAGATTAGTACCTAAGAAAACATTAATAATCAACTTTTTAGATCCATATGTTCATTAAATGTTTAGAACAATAATTTGTATGTAATAGGTTAGCATAGTTTTGTTAAGGAGAAAATCATCCACATCGTGTCTCATTAGTTTTGAATTTTTTTATAAATATAGTTAATATTTTATTTTCTGTTCTTTCACTTATAATAAGTTGTCTATTCCCAGTTTATGATCTTTTAGTTATCAGAAAGTGGTTTCACAGTTAGCCTAGGAGGAATGTTTTTACTGATCATAAATTTGTTCCAAGCCTGCTTTCTTATTCCAGTGAAACTAGCCCAAGCCCATGACACATGAAGGTTTATAATGCAGTAATTTCAGTAGTCATACTATACAAGGCTCAAAATTACTTGTACAGTTTTCAGACTTCTGTAGAATTCTTATTAGGGATTACGAAACCATCAATTTGTCTATACAGCATTACTAAAAGAGAGTATATCTTTGTTGATCATAAAACAGCTGCCGATAGTTGATTTAATGCCTAGGCTTTATATATAATAATGAAGGTAAAGGCATTTCCACAACAAGAATCAGTCCTTAGATGAGAGCTTTGAAAGTTCTACAACTCGGTTTACCCATCACAGCCAGGCAAAACAATGGGTCATCTACAAAATGGTCACTTGTATGCCTTTATTTTTTTCCTAGATGGCTTCTGACAAAGCCTATGTCGTATTTGAAAACTATAAACAAATCAACTTCTTCCATTTTCATAGTTCTTACAACACATATTACATTCATGAATATTTCTTTATAAATGATAATATTTTCATATCCTATCTAGTCATGGTGTAGTGCTAGTTCTTTTGTTTACTTCTTGGATAATTGGTAGCAATTTTATTAAATAACCTAATTTCACTTTTCATTCCTTTAGATTAATTTATGCCAATATTTTCTCAAAATAGACATTCACATATATAAATATTAATCCTCTTTGCAGTATAGCATTGCTGGAAAATATTGTTGTGAATTGACTGTATGGTTTTCAACACTGTCCTTTGCACTCCATGACTTAATTGTTGTTCACATATCAGAATTATGCCAAAGAATGTCATTTACTCTTATCAATCTCTCTGTTGTTATACTAATGCTAAAATAATCCTATTCTCTTTTTAATTCTGGAGAACATCTGCTCTTTTGTTGTTGTTGTTGTTAAGTTTTAAAGTTTAAATATAATTACATAATTTCTATCTTCTCTTTGCTCCTTCTCATATCTCCCATGCCCCCCTACTCATTTTCTCTAAAATTCATTATCATTGCTTTTATATTATTTTGGCTTGTTATAAATATACATGTACCAACATAGAAATAAATCATGCCTTCTCCCTTACTATTGATTATATGAATATGATTCTGGGCTTGACCACTTAGTAATGGGTACTCTCTAAGGGAGTTCATTTGGTTCATGCCTTTGAAAGACTAATTTGCCTCTAAGTAGTAGTCTTTAGTTTCCTGAAGTTCTTTGTCCTTGTGACATTTGCCGTTTCCACATTAAAATTTCTGTTGCACTTGGCAGTGTTCAGTAATTCATTCCAACTTTCAAGACATATTCACAATTAGGATATATACAAAATGAGACCTAACCTAAGAGTATACTATTGAAGGAAAGCAAAAAACAGTCCTACCAATCTTAATAGTCAATCTTCAGCAAAGTCCAAACTTCCTACTGATTAGGCTGTATCTGATTAAATAGTCAGAGTTACTCATCAGTTGTGATTTTTGTTATCAAAACAGTAATTTTCTTTGGTTTTAGACAATTTACATTGGAATTTAACTTGCACTTGAAAATAGTAATGCTGTAAGAGATCTAGATTCCTATAAACGTAAGCAACCCTCCAATAGATCGCAGCCCCGCACTAGTCCACAGTCTGTTCCAGGTAGCTTGCCCACCTCACCTCACAATGTAATTGGCATAAACGAATCTCTCTGCCTTTAAGCTCCTCCATCCACACCCATCTGAAGATAGCCCCGGTAGTTTGAACAAACTTTCCCTTTTCACACATGGAGTGAGTTCAGTGATTTCACTATTTCCTGTCTTACATTTGGAAGAAAAATTCCCAGGAATGAGGGAAACGTTACATAGACCAAATTATTTTTGGTAACACATACTAAAAGTTAATACTCCTGAAATACCATCTTAGCAATAGTTATCAGAAGTATTCTTAAATGTACAATCAAGAAAACAATTTAAGAAGAGAACAAATAGAAAATTAGAAGACAACATTTTTAATGTTGCTGTTTAAAACCCTATTGCTCGTGCCATAAATTCCATTTAACAAAACTTATATATTCCATGGTTAAACCTGATTATGGGCCAGACAGATTGTTTAGCATTTAAAAGTATGTATTCTTTTTTCAGAGGACCCACATTTGGTCCCTAGCACTGTCTTACTGTACCTGTAACTCCAGCTCCAGGGCACATGACACCTTCTTCTGACTTCTGTGGGCACTCACATCACAAGGACATAAATCCATGTACAGATACATACACAAAGGGAAATTAAAAATTATAATAAATATTTTAAACACTAATTTTGCCTATGCATACATATCCATATATGCATATACTACATATGCACATAATTTACTTTAAAGGTCACATAGTACTCCTTCTGGATACAATGAAAAAGATATATACAATTCTTGTCATGATTTAACTGCAAGTAAAATAGCTACCTTCTTGGTGAATCATACTTGATTCAAAATTGCACATTCTTCAAGCTACAATGACACTGAATATATATATATATATATATATATATATATATATATATATGACTCTGAAAAGCTGAACTCAATTATGCTCCTCAGTGTGAGTGTCCTGGAGTTCATTTCTATGAACAACATTCTGTTCAGCCACAATTTCAAAAGAGGATTAAGCCTGAATGATATCAAGACTAGAAGAGACTTGTGCTGAGGGAGCTCTCAGCACAGTAGCACTAGAAAATACTTGGCCCTGATAAAGATGATTGTCAGATTTTCTAGGAACTTAAAACTTGAAACTGATAAAAATCTGAGTTTCTTTCAAATAGAGTACGGACATATATTTTTTTAATGAAATAACAATGAAAAACAAACAAATAAGCTCTTTACTTGAATTTGTTGAGACTTTGCATAATCAAATTATACTAGCTCAAGCTTTGTCACCGTTTTCTGTCCAGACTAGAAATGACAATCTCTCATTTTCTAAAAATTTAGTGCAGAGTCAAAACATAGGTGCACCATTTATTAACCTGACTTAACTGCAATTCTAAAAAAAGCAAAGAGCTCATAAAACGGCGTGCTTAAAATTACGAATCCTCCCGTGTTACCAGGTAATTTTCTATCCCTGAGGGTGTATAAGCACATCCTGCCTCTGTTGATAAAATAAAGACTGCATTTGCCACTGATGCTTCACAAGGGAAAGAGGTTTTCCAGAAATAGTGAAGCAGAAAGAAGCGGCCCTCGCTACTACTCTGAAGTGTCTGCTCTCAAGGCCTTTCCACTCAGGTGCTCTGCCATTAACCAGCCGGTTGCCTGAGATACACAATTACCCTTGAACTGTCTGCCTGTGGCTGAGACTCCAGATGCTGATGTGTTCATTAGAAGGCCCATGACAAATACGCAGGCACATCACTAAGAACAGTGAAGAACAAACTGAGCAGTAGGCACAAATCTGTCTTCTGTAAACCAGTGGCACTTCCAAAACAGAGCTTTAAAATGTACTGTGTTCTGTTTCTCTTGTGCATTTAAAAAGGCACTCAAATTCTTCTTACTGTCTTTCAAGAATCTTGAGTCAAACTAGGGAATATAACAAGGATTTAATCATATTGTCCAACTGCTTTTCTTTCAAATGCAAGCCTACACTCACATGTTTGACGGAATGTACTAAAAAACTACATAGCTACCTTAACATCTTCATAATTGTGGAAGATGATATTATTGTATTAAAATATTTCTCTTTATTCTATGTAAAATTATTATTATTGCTTTGACATCATCAAACCTGGCCTGTACACAGCATGCATGATTTGTGGCAAACTGCATCTTGAGGGTAATGTTTAACTCACCACAACAAAACCAGCTTTGTCTGTGAGTCTTGCTGTACTGGTAACTTCTCATTTGCTGTGATAAAACACCATGACCAAAAGCAACTTGGGAAAAGATGAGTTCAGTTTTACTTATGGTTCTGGAGGGATAGGATTTCATCAGTGCAGGCAAGTACAGCAGCATATGGCAACCATAGCTGTATATGAAGTTGAGTATTCAACCACAAGCAGGAAGCAGAGATAGAAAACTGCAAGTATGGTGAGGTTATGGACTGTCTTACCTTGTCCCCAATGACATACTTCCTCCAGCAAGGCTGCTCTGTCTTTCTGCACTATATCAACAAATGATGATTGAGTGTTGAAATTAAAGTTCCGGGGGTGGGGGGAAGGACATTCTCAATCAAACCACCATACGTATTAATACAGGAAAATATGAAAATAAAGGGGATTTGTGAGTTCTAAGGAGAATGTTTGACAGAGTTTTTCTTCTATTAGCAATAATATGCATAAAAGTTCTTAATAAGAAAATGAAAGTACAGTGTGTCTGTGACTGTCACATAACATGAAAGAAGAAAATGAAACAGTATGTGTTATTGGAACTCACTGTTTGAGGTCATTTGTTCACACACACACACAGACACACACACATTTATCTTCCAGTTTTTAATGTTAAGAATGATTATTTTCTACTTTAGAGTCAGATTAAGTTTATATGTTATAGTTTATACTCCTACTATAAGAAGTATCTTATTCTTCAGCTCCCTGAATGATACTATAAACAAATATAGAACTTGTATTCTGAATTTCAATTGAGAATATTGCAAACAGGTCCTATTGTCTTTATAAAGAATGGAACAAGAAAATTAAGTATACGTTTCAAACGCTACAGGATATATTTAGACGCTACAGGATATATTTAGAATGGTGTCTGTATATTAGTTCTCAATGAACATTTCGTGGGATAAAACAAAATTGGATAAAACCTAATTGGAGATCATTGAAAATTTTTATCCTGATAAATCATAAAAGAAAATTTAAAATAATTCTCATCTTCTAAACTTATCAATAAACATTGTAATAGTGAAATAAATATGAGTCAAGACTAAATTCTTATAAAACACAAAAGTTTCACAATTGAGTCACCAAATTTATATGTGTAGAAAGCAAAATATCTACAAAAGAACTGATACATCATTTCGAGAAATGTCAAGTTAGTGAAGGAGCTGAAAGCCCACAGGCTGCCCTGCTTTTTCTGGCAAGACATTGCAGGAGCCATCCTGCTTGAACTGGCCCATCCATTCACAGAGAGGTGAGGCTTCCTGCTGATGATTCTGATTGCTCTCTGGTCATTGATTTAGATGCAAAAGGAACTGATACTGCTTTTTGCTTGCAGTCAAAGCTTACCTGTGGTTCCTGGGTATGCCCAACTCTGACAGCTCTTTTTAATCTTCTGCAGGTGATAAGAGGGGACAACCACAGTAAGGAGATAGTGGCTTCACCTCAGTGATTGAACCGAGAAGTCAGAAAATCATGGAGACACAAAATTTATCTTGGTTGGTTTTACTTCCACCATCAGCCTCTATCACCAGCATGCATCAGAATTGTCCTATACTGCCAGCAGTTTCAAGTGCCAGTCCCTATGACAGATGAAAGGGGTCCTCCTTCATGTTGATTTGTTTCACTGTGGTGACTTCCACACCATTCTGAATTCCTGTTCAGTGTACTAGTTTCTCAAATAGCAGCCCCTTCCTACAAATGTACTTACACTGTTTTTAATTGGTCTAATTCTCAGCATGAAATCATAAAATAAATTATTTCAAAGTCAACTTTGCTTCATCCAAAAATAGATCATGTATATTGTATTAATTCATGACAGAATGATTTTAATAAATGAATGGAAATGACAGAGGAACCATATTAGGAAATGTAGTGTGAAGATAGTATTTAAGTTCAGATCTGTAATAAAGCATACCAAAATATTTATTTATAAAATACTGTTTATAGCTTGATAGAATGTGCAATATATTTTAATAAATATATAGTTAATTTATTAATATTAACATATATACACATCAGCCAAACCAATTGTGACAGATGAACAAAATAATCTTGGTATTTATGGATTATTACTGTTTTGATCAATATTAGAATACATTCATTAAGCTAATAAAAATGAGGAGATTTGGGGGTTTATTTTACCAGAATGATAATAGAATATTGCATAGTTTCTTAGATTTTAATGTCTTTAACAATTTGTGTCTGCTCAAATTTGATTTGATATTCTAATCAATGCAACAATGTCCTATAATAAGTCTTAAAACAGGATTATTCTTAAAAATTAATACACTCTACAACAAAAAATAATCAACTTTAAAAATTAGTAGTAGGTTTATTTTTTCTCTAAACCTACCTTATTTAGAATTCTTGAGGATTTCAACCTCCCTACTAGCCCACGGACCACAGGTAGGGGAAAAAGACAGGTTATAGAACAATGGCGTTGTGAATCTGCTTAGTAGAAATTCTTTGGGGCAATGCCACTCTTCTAGTCAGGATACCAGCAGTCCAGTTCAATAGCAAACAGCAAATAGTAGCAGTGGAACAATTCTGTAGAACCTAAAAGACTCCATCCAATCAGCACAAATCAGCAGAAGTGGCCAGAATCAACTGGGACACAAAAAGGTTTTTGATGCGTTTTTCTCTATGAAGAGAAGAACCACGAAGACCAGGGAAGATCTGAGAAGACCACCAAAGTGTTATATGGCATCCCAATGCAAAATTGACCTCTCACTGTTTATGGTGTTCCATTTATCTTCTTTTCAAACATCACATGACATTTCAAGTGTCTGCTTCAACAAAATATCCTCTCATGTGTTTGCTTCAGCAAAATATCCTCTCATAAGATAGTTTGCAGAAAAAAAACATCACTTGACATAGCCATGTCTCCAAAGAAACCAGAAATTTCTATTTCAACTAGTTGTGCAAAAAAATGTATAAAAATTGTTACATGAAAATAAAACCAATGGCAATCTTTGAGAAATTGTTTGGTTCAGAGCCGATGAGATAGGAAAGATATTGATGTCAAGCCTCATAACCTGAGTTTGCTCCCCTAACACAAAGGTAGAAAACTGATTTCTGCAGGTTTCCCATAGCTTCTACATGTATGATGCATAACCCTTATTCCAGAAAATAAAGAATATAAAAATACATAGAGTTAAATAATGAGTTTACTTTTAATCTATATTCTATCATTTTTTGTAATGTCTCCATTATTGTGTGTCTTCTACATTGTGGTTATAATAACACTATGATCATATATTTTATTTGTCTTACTAAAATTTATAAATTATATTATTTCAATGCACTATTTATAGTGAAGTGGAAAATAAAGCAAGTGTGCCACCTTTATCCTATCAGCAAAGTTCCTCAAGAGAGCTCCAAGAATGTACTAAACAAAACTGGGTATTAAATTTCAGTCAGTATAAATAGCTTTAAAAATATGTAACTATAGTAGAATCTGAAAGACTAAAAGTCTGTATCATTGAACAGCAATAATATTTTTATTATGTGTGGTTCAGAGTCAGGAAAAGCTCTGATTTAATTTTCTATTTACATTTAATCAGTTAACATCTCATTTGAGCTGTCTCTGTGTGCCTGTGTGTTTGTGTGTCTGTACAGAGAAAGCAGAACTGTACAGGTCTGAAGACTAGGAGAAGTACAGACACTTAGGAGGTTTTTATTTATGTTTATTTGTCTTAAGGGGGCAGCAAAGGCACACAAAGCATTTGATAATATTAAATTCATCTTATGTGCCCCAAATCTAAAATTAAATGCAAATATTTATGTGATAATAGAAGCAAAAGGCGATGTGGTAATGTTTCTGATGCAGATTTTTATACAAGCAAAGTCCACCACAAAGATTTTATTCCTGGCATTTATGAATGACACACAATTTTGCCTCTCTTTGATGTATTTGTTATGTGTCACAGCAAATTAGTTAGATAAGTGTAAAGTTGTTATTGCTACTGAAAACTGAGACTGCAGAGAATATTCTTGCAAGCATAGCTCATCCGTGTTTGTTCTACTCAGTTATTGCCCAAGTTCAAGGTAAGTAATATATTAAAAATAAGATGCAAATGGTGTACATGTTTTCCTAAATGAAATAGACTTCATTTTGACTTGTTGAGTTGTGAAGGGTTACTGAAAAGAACTATTTCATTAACTTTTTGTATTCTTTTGACATCATTGAATTCATATCTACCATAACCCTGAAGGGTAGCATTGTAATGAATGGAAATTAATTTTTTATTGTAGTTCTTCCAAGTCAAATCAAATACAAAGCTTAGTAATATACAGAACCAGTGCAAAAATTAAGCTGTTATTACAATGTATTGTTGTAGACAGGTTCTACACATATTTCATAGAATGAGCAATAGCATAAAGTCATTAGCAGAATTTTAATTATAAGATGAATTAATGCTTACATGCATTTCTTCTAGACTTTATGATCTGAATATTAAACCTCAATACATCTCAAGCAATGGGCTTAATCTGTGAAGAAGGAAAGTGGGGTATTTGAAATGAAATTATGTACCTTGTTTACAAAATCCTAGGAATTGGTTTAAAAGCATACATAAAGACTTCAACAAATTCTTGGCTTTGTGCTACCAGAACAATTTCATAAATTTAAATATTTCTTGTCTGGGAGGTCAATTTCTATGTCAAAATCATGCAGAAATTAAGTTACAGAGCATGATGCAATCTTCCAATAAAATCAAACCAAACCAAGACAAAAAAAGAACTTAAGTTATAATAAAATATTAACAGCACAAGAAATAAATATTTAGACACCATTTAAAACAGACAAAAATGTAAGCAATGTAAGTTTACAATTAAAAGCAGCTAAGTAATATTTGGTATTTCTTAATCTGGTGCTATCTATATTTACCAGTTTGTTTTTAACAGTTAGGTAATTAACAGTTAAAGCTCATGTTAAAAATGTAGAACATAAAAAATACATTGCATATTGTAGTTCTTTCTGTAAAGCAAATTTTATGCTTTCAGTTTATGGCATGGATAACTGTTATTGATCACAGGCAATATCTAGCCTAAAATTATACCTACATCCTGCAGAGACCGATTGGTACTAGTTTGTACTAAAATATGTTAATAAATGATATTAATGCATAAAATGTAGAAATGATCCCTGGCTTTCTCAGTATGTGAAGCTCAGTATCATACACGTTTTCAACTTGGACACTCACCATATTTAGTCTTCGGACAGTATCTTAACAGTAGTTTTCAACGTTGCTAACATTTCGATACTTAATACACTTTCACATATTGTGATGACTCTCAACCATAAAATTGTTTTTGTTGCTTCTTCATAACTTTAATTTTATTATTGTTATGAACCATCATGTAAATATTTCATATGCAGGGTATCTGATATATGACATCTGTGAAAGGGTCATTTGACCCCCAAAGGGGACATGACCCAAAGGATATGAACCACTGATCCAGATAGATAATATCAGGAAGAGAGATCACAATGTAAACATAAAATAGTATCAGAGCAGCAGGGAACCACAGGGCAAGAGCTAGAACTCTGAAGAGCAAGTGACACTACTTTTTTGAAAAAGCGCAGTTGTCCAAACAAAGTTAGTAGGAAATCCACTAATGAGAGGAGACCCTCTCATTAATTAATGTGAAGTGTGAAGTCTAGGAAAGAGGGCCCTGTGATTATGGGAAAATGTATGTTTAGATGAAATGGAGCAAAGAGGGAAGGGACAGGATGGTGGAAGTAGCAAGCATCCCTGTAAACCTTGTCATCTTTGACCTATATCCAGGAACAACGTCAGAGATACAACAGAATGGAATGACCAGCTTCAAAACTCAGCGTATGTATTATGATTGCATCATATAGGAGGAGGGGGACATGGCTGAAGCAGGGAGAGATGGAACAAGTTTGAAGGAGGAAAATAATGCAGATGTTTGAAACTGAGAACGGACATTTAAGCGAGGAATGGAGACATTGAATCATCCCTGAGTGAACTGGCTAAAATGAGTCCCACTACCTATAAAGCCTGGAATAGCTCTGGGATTTAGGGAACCCAGCACAGGTCCTCCCACCCCGTTAGTGGCTAGCTGAGAAGTCGGCTACATTTCTTTCCTTCTTTTCTTTTAAAAATTCTACACTGACTCTTTTTAATGCAAGAGAACAAAGGTTAAGCTCTTTTTTTTTTCCCTTATTCTTCAGCTGTTACCGTCACTGAGTAATTCAGTGAAGCCAGCTGGCGTCAGGCAGATCTCTTTGGATTCCTTTACCTGACAACAGAAAGCTTCAAAATTCTCAGTTGAGCCCGTGAAGAACAAACTTGCTCGGAATGTGTGACTAGTCACTTCCTCCTGCTGCTGCCAGTTCCAGGGCTGTCAGGAGAGCTGATGGACAGGTTTTCCAGGCTTTCCAGGCTGTTGTATACTCAAGACAGCAACCTGAAGTTTAAAAAAAAAAAAATCTTCTGCGGAAGGATAAAGGCGGAATCTCAGATTAGAACTTTGTCAAATGTGCTAGCACACCATCTGTTTTCTTCATAGACACATGAGGCAGCCATGCATCCTAAACACGCTGCTTATACTGGCTTCACTTCCCATTAGCAGGCCAGTATATGCTTGCTGAAAGACAATTTCGTTGTGTATAAATTTCCTCACCCTATTGTTGTGAGACAAACTATTTTCATTAATATCTACTATCCTTTAAACATGTACTTAAAATGGGTTACCACCAAAATTCAAAGCAATATTACCTCCCTTGCTTCAAAATAAAAGACGTACATTTAATGGAAGAAAGGAACTTGGGGAAAGGGAAAAGTAACAGCCAAATGGATCATTTTCAAATGCTCTTTGTAGTCATTATTGACACAGAAAATAGACTCTTACTTATTTTTATTCAGCATTAAGTATACAAACTGCCTCTCACATAGCACTGGGCAAGGCTGGGAGTGATTGTGTAGTAATGAAATGTTTCTTCACTTGCTAATCATCCAACCAAAAGAATGTGACTTAGTGATCAATGGCAATCTCTTTAGAATTGCAACATATGGCAAATTGAATATATATATATATATATATATATATATATATATATATATATGTGTATATATATATGCATTTAGTTGTTCCGGACTCTGTACCAAATTAATGAGAACATCAGGTAAATTTAACATCTTTACTGCTCTAATTGATCCTAAAGTAGGTAATTATGTTATCTATAAAATCAGTTTGTTCTTTTTTTCATTATTTATGACGTGCAGTTAGTTGTACAGCAGGCATATACCAATCACAGAGCACTAGCATCATTCATGCTTGGTTACAGCCTACTCAAGAGATAGCCCAAAATCTGCAGAAGAAGGAAGCAGCAAGTATCTGAAGGATGTTTTTCTTCACTCTGAAGAGTGATTCCTTGTGTTTCCGCAGTAGCTGTGTATGTGGGATAAATGTGTAGAGTTGTCCTTAATTTTGTTTTCTCTCTCCTTTTATTTTTTTCTTCTTTGATTTCCTAGTAACAGTAGACCAGCCTAAATAGTTCTTTTTTTCACTGTTTTGTTTGTAACTCTATTTACTGGGAGCTTTCAATGTTTCCACTGCCGTCTTTTTGAGCTCCTGTTTTTGCTTAATTAACAGTTGCCAAGCTCCTTTCTTTCCTGCAGATTTAGAAGGAGGCACAGTGTTTTTATTGTGCCTTTGTTGGGAGTTCTCAGATCCAGCAGCACATTACCTGTGGAGACAAAAAACAAGTCACAGTTTCCAGATCTGCTCCTGTAGCTTCTGATTTCATTGGTCTGAGGGAGCTAGAAAGGTGTTTTCACTGACTCCCCAGATGACCCTGCTACACAAGTGTTGTAACCATAGCTTTAAATTTGTTTCTTATTCCAGGGGAAAAATGTAACACAACCTAATCTATATGGACTTTGATAACAATATTGGCTGTGAAATTAGGATTAAACACATGTGAAATTAATCTAGGTTCTATTGACATTTGGCACTACAACTTCAAATTGAATAAGATTAACAGATAGCAAATTACTGTTAAATATGATCACTAAAGCCCTATAAATATTAATGTTTTGGCAAATCTTCAGTTTTGTAATTTCATAGTAAGCAAAAATTAGATTATTTGGTTCACTGAAAGTTACTGCATTCAAGAAAAACAACAAAAATACGTTTCATTTGATGACCTGGATTTTACATCTTCAGATATGTTAACGAAATGTTCTTGCAAAATAAAAATAACATCAAAATTTATTTTGCATCCCCTATATTAAAGATTTTCCCAGATGAACTGTTAATGAGAGCAAATTTACCAAGAATACTATTTTGAAATACAACACACACAATCATACATGCTTGTGCATATTAGTTGTATATATATATATATATAATTTATACATATATATATGTTTATGAAATAATTTTCCTTTGTTTATATAGCCTCTGAGTTAATAATTTTATTTATCCTTGTGTCACATTAAAATTTAAATATTTTCCCCCTAAAATGATTTCTACGCCATATTTCTATGCCTTATGTGAGATAGTTCTGGAGAAGAGCAAAGGCTGGTGTTGATCATTAAGCAGGAGGAGCTGATTTTCCCCTCAGCCTTGAAGATCTCCTTTCTCACTCTAGCATCCTTAAATAACCTGTTTTATTTGTAACCTGGGGTATCTGGCTGGCTGCCCAACCTGTATCTGAGACTTTGAGGTTTCCAGGAAGAAAAGGAGATGTATCCCGAAGAGTTTTAAAACATACACTGTTATATTGCCACCCCTATAATATTAAGATTTCCATCCACAGATAAGAGTTTTTCTAAGGGCATAATTTATATCCAAATAATTCACAATCACAATAATGTTACCAGTTTATAACTTCATAAATATGAAAAATAAACTGGATTCGAAAAGTTCAATGTAGTGTATTTTTAGACGTTATATAAATCTATCTTGTACTTTCTAAATGAAGTAAAGTGAAAAAAGATTCTCTCATTGTAGGATAGCTATTTAAATCAAAAAATGAAAGCAAATTTACCTAAAATTAACAATTTATGAATATAGAAAGGATCCATTACATGTCAACGATGAAATGCCACAATCTTAATAGGGGAGTTTGTCTCTGGGAAATTACGTTGCTCTAAAGCTTTCTCCTGTTTTGTTACTTTTTTTCTTACCGTGGTGAAAAGCATTGTAAGGGTGGGGGAGTTGGGAGAGATTTTACCTTATCGCAAGCTATAGTTTGAGGGGATACATTGCTTATGGGGAAGAAAAAGGGAAGCCGGCAGGTCAAAGTTCATCTGAAGACAATAAATTAATAGGAACTAGAAACAGACCTCAGCCTCTGCCACAGTGAACCTTTTCCTCTAAGGGTACTTGAGATTCTCCAATGTGCAAAGCAGCACTACAGGTTGTAGACCAGGTGTTCAAACACTTAATTCTGTTGGGGACAGTTTGCATTCAAACCAAAGGAAAACACAATACAAGAAGTGTGGACTTAGAAATAGATACAGAGTGAGAATGGATTTTATTGAACATCTACTTTGAGTGTTAGATCATTTGAGGGTGTGAATTAAGTTGAGTTTAATGAATACTAAGAAAGGTGTGTGTGTGAGTCTCTGTGTGTGTGTGTGTGGTTCTGTGTGTGCCTGTGTGTGTCTTTGTGTTTCTCTGTATGTGTCTGTATGTTTCTCTGTGTGTTTCCGTGTGTCTCTGTATATCTCTGTGCATCTATTTCTGCATCTGTGTGTGGGGGGGGGTTGTGTGTTTGTATAGTTCTCTGTGTGTCTGTCTCTGTGTGCTTGTTGTCTGTGTGCTTGTGTGTGTGTCTGTGTGTTTCTCTGTGTCTGTATGATTCTGTGTGTGTTTATGTATATCTGTGTGTATATCTCTGTGTGTCTGTTTCCACATCTGTGTGTGTGTTTGTGTGTGTGTGGGGGGTGTGTGTGTCTATGTTTATACATGTTGCTGTGGATTGAATCCAGAGCTACATACGTACATATTGCAAAAGCACTATCCCATGAAGCAGCACACCTGCCATAACGAAGGTAATTTCATGTGTGACCCAAATAGACAGTAATGAAAAGTGAAAAACAAAAAAACAAAACAAAAAAAAAAAATGTAGAAAAATAGAAAAAGTGAAACAGACAGAATATAATAGATGAACCTGAGTCTGCTGAAGTGATTGAATTACTAAAGAGCTTGCAAGGAAATACATAGATGTGCTCTGCTATGTGAGCCAGTGCCTTCTAAATCTGGAAAATATATCAGTGATGTCATGTTGCAGAATGTTATCCTAACTTACCCAGAAGGATTAGAAGAGATGACTGGAGAGGGTCAAAGGGCTATTTCCACTGAACTGTGAGATTCTTGAATGAAAGATGTAAACATTTTAAATGAAAGAGGCCGAGTCTCATAGGATATCTGACTACGTGAGAATCAAGGAGAACAATTTAAAGCAGATGTATATACTTTAGGGAAGATATCAGATTTGGTTCCTATGGATGGAATAAACAAAAGCAGGCTCAGCTCATTCATTTTGTCCTTTATTTTTTGAAGTAATAATTCTTTTTCTTCTTAAAGACTTTTGTTCTTTTTCTCTAAATCATTTACCATAAAGAATCAAAAGAGTGTTAGTTTAGATGTTTAAAAAAAAAAAGTTTAGTTTTTCTTATATTCTTGTTTGATTCTGTATTTAATTTAAATAGGCTAAATCAAAACTAATAAATTTACAAAATGTTAGAAAATAAATGTATTTATAAAAATGTATTGCTTTATTGTTTCATCATTATTGCAAATACCTTGTGGACTTAGCAGAAATTAATTTATATTCAGAAATAAAAATACTTTAAAATGGCTATCTAACTATTACCTATAGATCACACTATAATCTTGGACATAAATAATATTGTAAAATATCTTTGATGATACAGAGTAAACATTATGATACATTTTATTTAAAAGGTATGACTTTAAGGTTTTAATCATTTTTCCTA
This sequence comes from Arvicanthis niloticus, assembly GCF_011762505.2. Classification (NCBI taxonomy): domain Eukaryota; kingdom Metazoa; phylum Chordata; class Mammalia; order Rodentia; family Muridae; genus Arvicanthis; species Arvicanthis niloticus. The sequence continues at coordinate 6,519,267 of NC_047674.1, read as the reverse complement.
AAGAAAAGAAGCCATTATATGTGTGAATGTGACAGAGAGCTGAAAAACTATGGACCATAGTATTAATGTGTTATCTTCCTCTGGATATTTGAAAATTCAAAAATGTTTTTCTTCTTTTATGTATGAGTAAACTTCTATTTATAATAACTGCTTTTTATATAACTGCTATTTATATAACTTTTTTATAAAACTTTTTTGTATAAAACTGCTATTTTATATAACTGCTATTTATGTTAGAAATCTTCAGCTTTTAAATGAGGGATATAATTTTAATTTCTTTTGAAAATATTAAGCTTACCCAAAACATATACAGCACAGGACTGCTGGGTCTGGCTTCAGTAAGAGAAGATGCACCTAACCTTCAAGAGACTGGAAGCCCCAGGGAGTTTAGAGGTCTGATGTTATGTGGAGTTGGGGGGGGGGGGTTTATGGGGACATCCTCATGGAGACAGGAGGGGGTGATTGAGGGACTGGGGGTGAGGAGGTATGGGATGTAAAACAGTCAGAGGGTGGACTGGGAGTGGGATAAAATCTGGAGGGTAAAATGATTAAATAAATTTTTAAAAATCATTAAAATCTTGTGTCGCTAAAATGTGCATGGATTTTGAAAATATTGTGCTAAGTGATAGAAGAGAGAAGGTCACGTGTATTATTTCATTTCTATGTAATGCCCAAAACATACAAATCTTGAGAAGTGGAAAGAAAATTAGTAATTGTAACAGGATGTAGGGAGTATAAAATTGGGCATAAAAATTTAAAGGTACAGAGATAAAAATGGCATAGGTTATAAAAAATGCTTTTATGCTTGATATTCAATCAACACTGTAGATTTACTAAATGGCATTAAACTATAAACTTTACAAAATGGTTAACTTATGTTGCATAATCTGTATTAAAATAAACAGAATTGGAAATGAAAAAAAGAAAGTATTATTAAGTGTATTTTAGATATAAATATACTGCAAAAGTTGTTGGTTAATATCTTAATCTGAGATTTAAGTCAACATATTATTTAACATTTGTGCCTTTGAAAATAGTTGTCAGGTGTGCCTTTGTGTGTGTGTGTGTGTGTGTTTAGATATATAGAATGAAAGGGGAACCATATTTAGCAGCCACATTCCCATCATTCCACTGCAGTTGTCTGCAGTACGATGAAAGCAACAGTGTCCTTGGTGCCGTGTACACTGGAGCGTTTGGATTGTTAAATATGAATATCAAGGTACCTCTGATAAGCTGGACTATTTCTAGTTCTCTAACTCCTTTGATCCTTTCTTATGACACACTGAGTAGGGTGTGCACACTGTAGTCATTCACTAACTTTTTTTTTCACTTTGGAACCTAAAGGTATTTTTACAATATTGGAAATCTTAAGACCTTAAGTTATATCTAACGCTCAGCGTAAAAATTTCAAGGTGTTTTATATATTGAGCAAAAAAGAAGAAAATCTTCGACTAAGAACAATGTTGACTGGAATGGAAACTTTATATGACTTGTAAATAAAAGCCACTTTATAAAAACAAAACCAGAAATCAGTTGAGAACTGTTACCTACGTTATTATTCTCTGTCAATATCTGTAGGATATGAAACAAAGAAACAGACAGTGATATTTAACTCAGTCTGAGATTCAAGAAACAGGGAGAAATGCAGTGGAGTTTTGAAATATGTCAGCACAAAATATCATCAATGTGATCTAAGCTACCAGTCTCACAGACCCACGAGGAAACATCTTAAATGAGCCCATTTTGAGATCAAAGATCTACCGAGACAGATTGGGACTTTGATCTTCACATTAACTGTCTGAGTTGGAAACAGCACTGTGGGCTGTGCTTTCTTTCATCTGCACTCTGCTTTCCTTCCATCCATGTTATCTGCTGGACTGAAAATGCCAGGGTGTGTGGTGGGAGGAGGTTTAGCAGTTACACGGGAGGCACAGGGGCAAGGACAGCTCGGAGGGAAGCGTGTCTCCTTGCTTTCTGTACAAGTGATTTTCATACATAAAGGTGGATCATGTTAAATGTTTGTGCTTAGATGAGAAGCATTCAAAGCACAGGTTGATGCTTTTGATCGTGTTATTCTAAGTTAATCGAGTCCTAAATACTGTAAGAGAACATCAGCCAGAAGGTTGAGAACCAGATCTGTTCGTCATTAAGTATAGTTATTGAACACCTCTATCGTGATCTTAACACAAGTCATCTCTTGAAATTATTGTTGGTCAAAACAATATGAAGAAAAGAAAAACTTCATAAGTTGTGTGTTTTGTCAATAACTCTGAGAAATCCTTTAGTATATACTCCTCAATACAGTGTTATTATTCTTCTCAGCCCACAACATAGTATTGTAATATAATAAAGCTGACAAGATTAGAAAGCATAAAGTATAGAATAATTATCCATCTTGTACATTCTTAATTTATACTCTGATGCAACAATAAATTGTTGAATTTATATTTTTTAAAATTTTAATAATATTGCTAAATATTTTATTATTGTCCTATTTATTATTTCCTCTTAGATACCGTCACTGTTGATTTTTAAAGAGTTAATGACCAAGATTTGTGAAATAAGGTAACAATAACTAAGCATATTTATAAATTAAGCTTTGCCTGCATTAAATAAATTAAAAAATATCACATTTTTATAAAGTTTCTACATAGAGGGCAGACAAATCACTTAATTAACTTTAAAATACTTTGGATAAAAGAAAGATATACATACATAATCGATTGAAGAAAATTATAACTATTAATTTACTAAAATATAGACCACAGCTTGACACCATTTCTATTGATTATTTAGAAATATAGTATGTCAAAAAGTTCTATGATGGAAAAATCCACTGTTCTGTGCAGATATCAGCATTCAATACAGTAAGATTGTCTTTAGATTTCTTTATCACTATACTATCTGAGTTAATACTACTTGTAAAGGTCCTCCAAGTCCTTGTTATGAATAAGCTGGTGAGATCAGTAGGGAAGCACTGGTTTTACAGATTTAAAACACTTAATGAGTTATCTAATAATTACTTTTACTTTTCTTTAAACTAGAATTTGGAGAAAGGGTGTTCCATGTGTATGTATTTTAATTGATTGGCTTTAATTTGTCAGGTTTATTCTCATAAAAGAAAGGGATAGATCTCATGCCTACAGAATTTCAGGGGACTTAAAAAGAGAAATTTTAGTTAATAGGTTGGATTTAAAAAAAAGAATCAAAGAAACATAAGTGGCCAAAGTTACATGCTTGTCATTTCTGATGTTTAAACATAACTACAACAAGAATAAAACTCACCACTTCAATAAGCAGCAAAACAGCCGAGGAAAGGGGCATTATTGTAGAGCACAACAGGTGTGCAGACTTATGTGATGTGTCTGGAAAAAATGTTTTAAAACAATTTGCCTATAACCCAAATAGAGATGTGTATACAGTTACACTCATTTCACATTCAAAAGAAACAAAATTCAATCAAAATGAGCAACTGTAATAAAATCTTAAGTAATATGTGTCTTTAAACTCTAAAAGGTGTTTGTGTTGGATAGTTTTATGTCAACTTGACACAAGCTGAATTCATCTGCGAGGAGAGATCCTCAATTAAGAAAATACTCCATATTTTCTAATTCCATTAGTTTGCCTAAGATTTTCATGAATCCATTGTTTTTAATAGCTGACTAGTAATCCATTGTGTATGGCCACTTATGTTTCTTTGATTCTTTATTTTTTTTAATCGAACCTATTAACTAAAATGTACCACATTTTCTGTATCCATTCCTCTGTTGAAGGACATCTGGGTTCTTTCCAGCTTCTGGCTATTATAAATAAGGCTGCTATGAACATAGTGGAACATGTGTCCTTTTTATATGTTGAAGCATCTTTTGGGTATATGCCCAGGAGTGGTATAGCTGGGTCCTCAGGTAATGCTATTTCCAATTTTCCGAGGAACTACCAGATTGATTTCCAGAGTGGTTGTACCAGCTTGCAATCCCACCACCAATGAACGAGTGTTTTTCTTTCTCCACATCTTTGCCAGCATCTGCTATCACCTGAGTTTTTGATCTTGGCCATTCTGCCGGGTGTGAGGTGGAATCTCAGGGTTGTTGTGATTTGTATTTCTCTGATGATTAAGGATATTAAACATTTCTTTAGGTGCTTCTCAGACATTCGAGATTCCTCAGGTGAGAATTTGTGGTTTAGTCCTGTACCCCATTTTTAATAGAGTTATTGGGTTCTTTTGAGTCTAACTTCTTGAACTCATTGTATGTATTGGATATTAGCCCTCTATTCGGTATAGTATTAGAAAATATCTTTTCCCAATCTGTAGATTGATGTTTTGTCCTGATGACATTATCCTTTGCCTTACAGAAGCTTTTTAATTTTATGAGATCCCATTCATCTATAGTTGGATTAGAGCCTGGACCATTGGTATTTTGTCCAGGAAACTTTCCTCTGTGCCAATGTGTTCAAGGCTCTTTTCCACAATCTCTTCTATTAGATTCAGTGTATCTGGATTTATGTGGAGGTCCTTGATCCAATTGGATATGAGCTTTGTACAAGGAGGTAAGAATGGATCAGTTTTCATGCTTCTATATGCTGACCACCACTTGAGCCAGTATTATTTTTTTTGAATATACTATCTTTTTTCCACTGTATGATTATGGTTGTTTTCTGAAAGATTAAGTGATCATAGGTGTGTGGGTTTAATTCTGGGTCTTCAATTCTATTCCATTTATCTACCTGTCTGTTTTTGTACCAATACAATATGGTTTTTATCACTTGAGGTCAGGGGCGGTGATTCTCCAAGATATTCTCTTATTGTTGAGAGTGGTTTTCGTTTTCTTGTTTTTTATTTTTTGTTGTTATTGTTACAGATAAATTTGAGAATCACTCTTTCTATCTCTGAAGAATTGAGTTCGAATTTTGATGAAAATTGCATTGGATCTGTGGCTTGTTTTTGGCAAGATGGGCATTTTTACTATATTAATCCTGCTGATCCATGAGCATAGAAGGTCCTTCCATCTTCTGATGTCTTCTTCATTTTCTTTCTTCAGAGACTTGAAGTTCTTGTCCAACAGAACTTTTCACTTACTTCGTTTGAGTCACACCAAGATATTTTATATTATTCATAGCTATTGTGAGGGATCTTGTTTTCCTAGTTTCTTCCAGTAGAGGAAGGCTACTGATTTGTTTGAGTTAACTTTATGTCCAGCAACATTGCAGAAGTTGTTTATTATCTGTAGGAGTTCTTTTGTGAAAATTTTGGGTCAATTTAGTATACTATCATATTATGGGCAAATAGTAATATCTTCTTCCTTTCCAATTTATATCCCTTTGACCTCCTTTTGTTGTCTAATTGCTCTGGCTAGAACTTCCAGTACTATATTGAATAGATAGGGAGAGAGTGGGCAGCCTTGTCTATCCCTGATTTCAGTGTGTTTGCAAGTTCCTTTCTATTTAATCTGATATTGGTTACTGGTTTGCTGTATATTGCTTTTACTATGTTTAGGTATGGGCCTTGAATTCCTGATCTTTCCAAGGCTTTTAACATGAAGGGGTGTGTTGATGTAATTATTATTAAAAAGCAGCAACTGTTTAAACCAACTGGCTAAGCTGTGGTGGCTCTGCCTAGCTCAACCACGTGGCCAGAGGCATGCAGCGAGAAACGGCCAGCCAGAAACACAAGCCCTGCCACCACCAGATGCCAGCATGGGAGATGGCTCTGCCAATCTTTCACACTGTCTCTGCAAGGCTGGGCATTGCCCAGACCACCCTGCCAATCATGTGGGCCCAGTAAGAAAATGAGACTCTAATGCTTAAATTACCCAAAGGCTTATATATTTAGTAATGATCAATAACAAGATGCCCTTACTGTCAGAGGTGTAACCCAATACCCAACCTAGATATACCAACTACCTTTGACTGCTACAGACAAGTAAACATCAGCCTCCATGTCCCCTCTCTCTTGTCTAGTCTCTCTCCTAGCTCCTTTTATTTGTTCTTCTCTTCCTCTCTTTACTCCTCCCACCTTAGCTCCTCCTACAGAGGTGTTGTATTTTGTCAAAGCCTTTTTCTGCATCTAATGAGATGATCATGTGGTTTTTTCTTTGATTTTCTTTAAATAGTGGACTATGTTGATGGATTTCTATTTATTGAACCATGTCCGCATCTCTGGGATGCAGGATACTTGATCATGGTGAACTATCATTTGGATGTGTTCTTGGATTCAGTTTGTAAAACTATTATTGAATATTTTTGCATCAATATTCATAAAGAAAATTGGTCTGAAATTCTCTTTCGATCTTGGGTCTTTGTGTGGGTTTGGTATCAGCATAACAGTAGCTTCATAGAATGAATTACGTAGTATTCCTTCAGTTTCTTTTTTAGTGGAATAGTTTGAAAATTATTGGTATTATGTCTTCTCTGAAGGTCTAATAGAATTCTGCACTAAAACCATATGGTCCTGGGCATTTTTTAGATGGGAGACTACTTCAATTTCCTTAAGGGTCATGAGACTGTTTAGAAGGTTTATCTGATCCTGGTTTAGCTTTGGTACCTGATATCTGTCTAGAAAGGCATCTATTTCATCTAGATTTTACAGTTTTGTTGAGTATAGAATTTTGTAGTAGGATCTGATAATTTTTTTAATTTCTTCACTTTCTATTGTTATATCTCCCTTTTCATTTCTGATTTGTTAATTTGGATACTGTCTCTATGCTGTTTCATTAGTCTTGCTAAGGGTTTAACTACCTTGTTGATTTTCTCAAAGAACCAGTTACTGATTTTATTGATTCTTTGTATAGTTCTTTTTTGTTTCTAATTGGTTGATTTCAGTTCTGAATTTGATTATTTCCTGCTGTCTACTCTTGGGTGTGCTTGCTTCTTTTTGTTCTAGTGCTTTCAAATGTGCTGTTAAGCGGCTAGTATTTGCTCTCTCTAATTTTCTCATGATGGCACTCAGAGCTATGAGTTTTCCTTTTAGCACTGCCTCAATTGTGTCCCATAAAATTGGGTATGTTGTCCAATTTTGGTTAAATTCTAAAATGTCTTTGATTTCTTTATTTCTTCCCTGACCAAGTTATCATTGAGTAGAGAGTTATTCAATTTCCATGAGTATGTAACTTCTGTTGTTTTGTTGTTATAGTTAGCTAGCTATATTCTGTGGTGATCTAATCGGATGCATTAGATTATTTGAATCTTCATGTATCAGTTGAAGACTGTTTTGTGTCATATAATATGATCAATTTGAAGAAGATATTATGAGTTGTTGAGAAGAATGTCTATTCTTTTGTTTTAGTGTGAAATGTTCTGTAGATATCTGTTAAATCAATTTGGTTCATTACTTCTGTTAGTTTAACTGTGTCTCTTTAGTTTCTGTTTCCATGATCTGTTTGTTGGTGAGTGTAGGGTGTTGAAGTTACCACTATTATTTTATAGGGTTCAATGTGTGCTTTAAGCTTTAGTAACTTTTGTTTTACAAATGTTGCATTTGGGGCATAGATGTTCAGAATTGAGAGTTCATGTTGGTAGTTTTTTTCCTTTGATGGGTATGAAGTGTACTGCCTCATTTTTCCTGTTAACTTTTGGTTGAAAAATCTATTTTATTAGACATTAGATGGCTACCCCAGCTTGTTTCTTGGGATCATTTACTGGGAAAATGTTTTTTAGCCTTTTACTCCGGGGTAGTGTCTGTCTTTGTCACTTAGGTGTGTTTCCTGTATGTGGCAAAATGTTGGGTTCTGTTTACATATCCAGTTTGTTTGTCTATATCTTTTTATTGAAGAATTGAGTCCATTGACATTAACACATGCTAAGGATCAATGATTGTTGCTTCCTGTTATTTTTGTTGTTAGAGGTGGAATTATGTTTGTTTGGCTCTCTTCTTTTGGGTTTGTTGTAAGAATTTATTCCTTTTTCTTGAGTGTGGTTTCCCTCCTTCTGTTAGAATTGTCCATTAATTATCCTTTGAAGGGCTGTATTTGTGGAAAGATATTGTTTAAATTTGGTTTTGTCATGAAACATTTTGGTTTCTCAATTTATTGTAATTGAGAGTTTCACTGGGTATAGTACCCTGGGCTGGCATTTTTCATCTTAGTGTCTATATGACATCTGTTCAATATTATCTGGCTTTTAGTGTATTTGCTGAGAAGTCTGGTGTAATTCTGATAAGTCTGCCTTTATATGTTACTTGACATTTTTCACTTACTGCTTTCAATATTCTTTCTTTGTTCTGTGCATTTTGTGTTTTGATTATTATGTGATGGGAGGAATTTCTTTTCTTGTCCAATCTATTTGGCATTTTATAGGCTTCTAATATGTTTATCGGAATCTCTTTCTTTAGGTTAGGGAAGTTTTCTTTTATAATTTTGTTGAAGATAATTACTGGCCATTTGAGATGGGAATCTTTGCTTTCCTTTATATCTATTATTCTTAGGTTTGTTTTTTTCACTGTGTCCTGAATTTCTTAGATGTTTTGAGTTAGCAGCTTTTGGCATTTTGCATTTTCTTTGACTATTGTGTCAACATTTTTTCTGTGGTATCTTCTATACCTGAGATTCTCTCTTGTATATTTTGTATTCTTTGGTAATGCTTTCATTTATGACTCCTATTCTGTTTCCTAGGTTTTCTATCTCCAGTCTTTTCTCCCTTGGTGATTTTTTTTTTATTGTTTCTATTTCTATTTTTAGATCCTGGATGGCTTTGTTCAATTACTTCACCAGTTTGGTTGTGTTTTCTTGTATTCTTTAAGGGTTTTATATGTTTTCTCTTAAGGGATTCTACCTGTTTACCTGTGTTCTTCTTTCTTTCTTTAAGGCAGTTATTTATGTTCTTCAATTTCTCCATCATCAACATGAGATGGGATTTTAGATCATAATCTTGATTTTCTGGTGTCTTGGGGTATCAAGGCTTGCTGTGGTGGGAGAACTCGGTTCTGATGATGCCAAGTAACATTGTTTTCTGTTGCTTATATTCATATGCTTGTCCCTTGCCATCTAGCTATTTCTAGTGTTAGCTAGCCTTGCTGCCTCTGACTGGAGCCTGTCCCTTCTGTGAGCCTGTAAGCCTGAGTGTGCCAGCACTCCTCAGGGCCACATTTTTTCTAGGTGGGATTGAAGTGTAGAGTGCTTCAGCATAGGGTCAGCTCCCAGGTCACAGATAGAAACTGGAAGAATCATCAATATCCTAGATTACTAACTGATCCTTTTATCTGTTCCCTTCTCTCTCTCTCTGTCTTCTTTCTACTTTCATTCTTCTTTCATTTATTTAGTTATTGAAGTATATAAATATATACTGCCTTATATATAAATTTAGATCTATAATTATCAATTATAGAATAACAAACTGATACATGGTTTTATGTGGATGAACTTTGAAAACAGTCTGCAAAGGCAGTGCAGGCAAATGTTTGTTTGGTTTAATTTGCTTAAAATATTTAGAAGTTAAATTATATAAAGATAATGCATATGTTATATGTCGATGGGCCGAGAAAGGAAGTTTGCAGAGATACTCCTCAGTGGGCACAGACTTTTCTTTTGGTATAGTAGAAATATTTCAGAATCAGAAAGAGATGATTCTCATTCAGTCTTGTAAATCTACTGAACACAACCAAATTGTTCATCTTCAAATGGGTAATTTCAGGTTTCACCTGAATAAACTTACAAATTTGTTTGACTTATAAAAATATCAATTTTAATATTTTATCTTAGTAAATACTTCATAAGCTAGTCATTCCTCTTAATACCCATGAGAATGTATAATTTTAGTTATCACAAAATTCTCTCTGTGTTCTACTTTTCTTCTCAGTCCAACTTTACACATCTTTATTTGCAATTTTGTTTGCCTACATTTAATCCTGCATACTTTAAACACATAAATAAAGGATCCTAATAGGTAAAATGTTAAATGAATAAGAAGCATTTGTATATATATATGTGTTATTCCAAAGGGAATCAACCTGAAACATCAGAACATTTCCATTACCAGGTGTGTACACGTGGTAGGCACTACTACTCTCTATAAGCTGACTAGACAAATTTCTGTATTTGCCATAGTTAACATAATATTAATTAGTTCACTAAGAACTTAGGAACTTAATAAAACATTACAGATGTTATCTCTTTTTTTGAAGGAGGAAAATTTGTATGTTCATGTGTTTGTGTGTGCCTCTGTGAGCATGTGCGTGTGTGTGTGTGTGTGTGTGTGTGTGTGTGTATACATGTGTGTGTGATTATAGATCATCAATTTTTATTGCACCTAGGCAAATAGTATATGGTAAAATGAAAGCTATCAAATTAAACCATTGAACATGATAGTCTCTACTCCATCAGTTATTGATTGATTGATTGATTGATTGATTTTTAGTTAAGTTTTATTTATTGTGTTAAGGTTTGATTATTGTTCTAATTCTAATTCTGATTCTAAGCTCAGTACACAACACATGCTGGTCTGAAGATGATATTCCTTTGTCTTAGCATCTGTTTCAAGTGTTAAAGAACTTGTCCAGGATATATAGTTTCCAGTTTTAATCTTTCATACTGCTACTATGGGGATGGGAGGCAGAGGGAGAGAACATAATAATAGAAAACAAAACAGTGATATGAGTCACTCCAATGCTTTTTTAAAAAATTCATACTTTGCTGGGCGGTGGTGGTGCACACCTTTAATCCCAGCACTTGGGAGGCAGAGGCAGGCGGGTTTCTGAGTTCGAGTCCAGCTTGGTCTACAGAGTAAGTTCCAGGACATCTAGGGCTATACAGAGAAACCCTGTCTCAAAAAACAAAACAAAACAAAACAAAAACTCATACTTTGAATTTGAATCAATAAAATGATTTTTATACATCTTGTTTTACAGAATAGAATATGAGCTTTCATCCTGCCTGCTATGAAAACAGCTACATGTTTTCCAGACTACAGAATGATGCCCTGTGTGTGTTCTAACTGATGTATACAGATGGGTAGGATGTGAAGTGAATGAATATGTCACATGTAGTTCAGGATCAGCGTTCTTTATTTTTATTTTAAAACACATAAAATTTAAGTGACCTGTCTCCAAATATTTTAGAATATAGTGTCTTTTTCTCAAAATAATATTAAATATGTGAAGGTGCATTATATTATATACACAAATGGCATGAGGATATAAGGATTTTTATTGCACATGTTAATTTTAAATAGTGTATTTAGTTTGATTTTTAACATATTTATAAGTACCTTTATTATATTCATTTTTCAGTATTTTATTTTTCGTATTTATTTTCTCATTATTCTCTTTTGTCCCCCTTCCCTGTTTTGGGAGTTCCCTTCAAAATACCTTGAAAGAACCTACTTTTGAAGTCACAACATGTAGAATGTAGAGACATCAAGTTGGAAGTGAACTGGAAGCTTCCCCTCTATTGGTTAGATTTCATTATGCAGGATGATGTTATGCAAGATGCTGACTTCCAGTTGAGGTGTGCACTAGTGGTTTGCCTGCCATGAGGGTAACCAACTGCTTTCTAATTATAGGCCAAATCCTAGGAGAAAATTCATACCTGAAATTGTACACCAGTTCTAAAGTAATTGGGGTAATTCATCCTAATGAGTACTCCAAGACTCCAATCGTTTTGTTGAATATAGATTGTGTGGATTAATCTGCCTAGTAAGTATGTATAATTATGTTCATAGTTTATTTATAAGTTAGTATATTACTTTAGTGACACTTTAGAAAGTTAAGCAATTATCATAATTTTAACAGGTTTACTTTGTATTAAAATGTTTCAAAGAGCATGGAGACATTTTATTACATAAAAATGTAAGGTAAAAATTTACTTAGAAACCACCATTTTCTTACCAAAGTGACCTGAGGAAAACTGCACTTCTGCATGTCAGTTTTTTAAAATCAGATGAGATAACACCCAGCCATTCTAAATGCATAAGTGTGAGAATAATGGAGTTGTTCTGTTGTATGAAGAAAGGAAATTTAACAACACATTTTCCCCCTAAATTGACCCTAGTCACAAGATCTGCAACCTTGAGCCAGGAGAGATGAGGAGTGGCCACATAACTGTGATCCCATAAAGACTTCCATAGATCAGGTTTTCCTGTATACATGACGAGAGGAACAGATGAAACGTAAGAAATGATCCTGAAGAATAATAGGCACGTGAACTCCAGTACTAGAAGCAGTTGTTTCAGAGCAAAATGAATATAGATCCCAATTGCGAGACTGGTTCGGACACTCTATTTTATAGGCTGTGTCAAAGACAATCTCCAGGAAAGGCTGTCTACCTGCAGAAGGTCATGGAGTTAAACTGCCCACCATGCTGACTCTGCACAGTGGCA